>NC_052502.1:73451830-73572066 GCF_016617805.1 Bactrocera tryoni | reverse complement strand
TTACAATTTTAATATTAAAAAAAATTAAATTTTAAATTTTTTTTTAATTAAATTTTCTTTTCTCGTAATTTTTTTAAATTTATAATATGGATTTTTTAAAAAATTTAATTTTTTTGCACAAAATGTGAGACGCCATGTGCTTTTTCGCCAGCTCTACTTAATAAAACAACCTTCAAACGTGTGCACATAGCGCGCTGCGAAATAAATTTTGCTACATGCATACATACATATGTATCTACATGCATAAATATTATTTGCAAAAATTACCATGTGTGCTCATAGGTACACTTGAGTTGAACACACGCGTACGCACAAACCCATATTGCTATGCTTTTTACTAAACGCAGCGTATATTTTTCTTCTTTTTTTGCTAATTTCAGTTTGTATATATAAATTTTTATTTTCTTTTTCTTTGTTCTTTTATTTGCGCTATTTCTTTTACCATTTTTTGTTGCCAAGCGTGTTGTGTCGCTCTGTACGCGTTGGCAAAAACGCTTACGCGATCTCGCCTATGCTTGCATATACATACATACATACATATGTACATATATTTATATATTTAGTATATATATTTCATGCAAAAGATTTTTTATAAGCATTTTATTATATGTGTTTTATTCTAATTTTTTCTCGTGCTTTTTTTTTGCTTTTGCATTTGCAAAATTAAAGCTTAGTCAGCAGCATTAGAGTGAGCGCTGCCATACGGCGCTCAAAGGTGCTGAGCAAGAGCGTTTGCTCTATAGAAATTTCGCTTAAATTCAATGACTAGTGAGTAGGCGTCGCAAGAGCGCGACACTTGCTTTGGCGGCGTAGCAAAATTCTGCAAACTCTCTCATGCGCCATTAGCTATAAAATTAAAAATTTGCCGTACTTTACTCGCCCACATTCAGCGGCGCGCTCTGTTCATAATGTAGCAGCAGCGTAGAGTCACGCGCAGCTTTTAGTCCGCTGCTCTTAGTAGCGCTCCGCTGATTTGGCGCTGCTCCGATTTAATGCTCCTCCGAGTTAGCGCTCCTGCAATTTAACACTCTTCTGATTTGACGCTGCTCTTACTTAGCTTTTTGTTAGCGCTCTTCTTAGTAAGCCAATCTCTTATATTTCGCTTTTATTCTATAGCGCTTACTACTCGTAGCTTTCAGCTCTGTTGTTCCTCCTACTATATTACTGCACTCGCCCCAACATATTTCCCCAGCTTTCGTACCCCAACTGTTCCAATTTCAGCACGCCACAAAGCTCTCATACATTCCACTTTCCATTATACAACTCCCACACCCTTTGGGTGGCGCTCTTACTCGTTGCTCATTTCTCTTTTCTCATGTTTTATCATTTTCTCTTCAAGTTTAATTAGTCGTTTTCCAAACCTTTAAGTCAGTCAGTTCATTTCTTTGTGTAGCATTTCATTCTTAGACTCTTTGTTCGAAATTCCTCTGCGCATAGAAGAGCTTAGCTCTAGCAAAAAACGTTCTCTGTTCTAGTTTGCTAATTTCTAATTGAGTATGCGTCATCTATCGCTCACTCTACAATCTAGTGTTCCATAAAATTCCACAACATTTTCTGTTAGCAACCAAATTTTTTGCATGGCTTTCCCCACACAAGCTATCTGCCAAGACACTTTTTATTGTTTCTTTTCTAATACGCTTGCTCGTAAAAAGATTTCCCCAACTGAGGCGCCATAATCTCTGGAATTTTTTTGTGCTCTTCAAGCGCTCTTGATATTTACGATTTTTTTAAGACTTCAGTCTACAAACTCATGAATTGTGTGTTCATTAGTAGCTTCATATGTTACAAGCTCTACATTTCGGCTAAGTGCAAAGCTCTTTTAGTAACTTACTTCAAATTTTCTCAGGCTACGCTTTCTTCATATTCACATTCATTTTACATAGCTGCAATTATGTATAAATCATTTGCTTTCCTCGCCTCGAGAGATCATTAACACTTTTATGAAGTTCAAAATCGTATCGACCATATTTTAAAAGCTTGCCAGCGCTTAGGCCATTAAACGCATAATTTTAATGCCTTAGCGCTGCCAGTTCACCAACACACTAATAAATACAAAAAGCAAAATACAATAATACCTACACACATACATACATACATTTACATATGTCTATATATCTGTATGTAGCTTTAAAAGCTCGCCCAACCGCCTTTGTTTGCCAGCCATTTCAGCAGCAGCGCAGCGCATCGCCTCATCAATTGTCCCACTCGGCGATTTGTGCAAAAGCTGCCACATACAGTGTACTCTCATGTACACATGCAGTGTACTCTCTAAAAGCTTTCATTACAGCACATATATACGATTGCTCTCTTGGCACCAGCCAACACTTGTGCACGCCTTGTCGCTCCACCGCCATTTTGCAGCTTTTTTTCAGCGTGATCGCCAAGAAAGCTTAAGTCATACATACAAGGCTATCAACAAAATGGTGAGCGCAGAGCTTTCGGTAATAAAAAGTGTTCATGTGATGTGTTTTGTTGTGCTTTTGCGCTCATTTTTCCACACACACACAGCTACACTCTCGCGCTCTCTCTCCCGTTTTTTCTTTGTTTACAGTTTGAGATCACTCACCCACACTTTGCTGTGCAAGCTTTCGACCTCTCAAATATTTCGTTGTGTGCGTGCTCTAGGAGGCACACGCTCTCATCTGCTCTCGGATTGTAGTGCTCACCCACACTTCTTAGTTTGTGCACTTTGCGCGTGTGTGTTAGTGCGCTTTCTGCCGCCCACAAGCGCAGTCATTTACTTGCGCTTGTGTTTGTGCAAGTTCGCTAAGTGTAGATTTGCATTGGTGTGCTCTTTCCGCACAAGTTAAGCTCTCAGTCGGCATTCTCATTTCGGCCATTCATTCATGCTAACTTTTGTTTGTATGCATGTGTGTGTGGTTATCCGCTCCAGTAAAATTTTCTATGACTAATTCGCTTTGTCCATTTTTCCTTGTGTTTGTTGTTGTTGTTCGAAACAGTTGCCGCTTTGCTTTTGCATAGCTGGGCGCACATTGGCTATCTTCTTCCCACCGGCTATGGTGGCGAATTTGCAAAAACAAAAATTCGTGCTATGCCGCCATTATAAAAACGCAATACAAGCAAATGAATTTGTAAGCACAAATACAAATTGGCAATGAAGGCAAAATTTAGGGAGTTATTAAAACTTTTTAAAGATTCCGGAATTTTTTTTAAATTATAAATTATTATTTTTTTAATTATAAATTATTAGTTTTTTTTATTTATTAATTTTTTAAATAATTTTTTGTTTTAATTATTAATTTAAAACATTTTTTATGGCTTTTTTTTATTATTTTTTAGAAAATAATTCCTTTCCTTTTCTCATAAAAATTTAAAAAATTATTAAAAAAATTAAACAAATATGTATATAAACAAGATTTTGAAAAATTTAAGAAAAAAATTCTTAAACAAAAAAAATATGTTTTAAAAAATTTTTTAAATTATAATAATTTTTTAATGTTTTAATTTTTAAAATATTTTTTTTTAATTCGATTTTTTTTCTTTAAGACAAAATTTTTTTATAGATTTTTTTCTCAATTTTTAAATTATTTTTTAATTGTTATGTTTTTATTATTTACTAAGAAAATGTTGAGATTTTTTTTAAAGATTTTTGTTTCAGATTTAAATTTATTATTTTTTGCAATTTTTTTAATTTTCAATTTTTAAATTATTTTTTTCTTTTATTAATTTAATTTAAAACATTTTTATGTTTTTTTAATTTTTTAATAGTTATTTTCCTTTCTCATAAAAATTTAAAAAATATTAAAAACATAAAATATGTATATAAAACATGATTTTGAGGAAAAAGTTCTTTAAACAAAAAACCATATTTTAAAAATTTTTAAATTATAATAAACTCAAAAAATGAAAATTTTAAAATTTAAAAATTTAATGTTTTTAATTTTTAAATTTTTTTTTTAAATTTTTTTTTTTCTAATTTTGAACTTTGATACAAGATTTTTAAAAAATTTTTTCAATTTAATTTTTTTTTTTAATTTTTTTTTTAATTTTTTTTTAATTTTTTTTAATTTTTTTCTTAATTTTTAAATTATTTTTTAATATCTTCAATTGTTATTTTTTTATTATTTACTAAGAAAATGTTGATATTTTTTTAAAGATTTTTGTTTCAGATTTAAATTTAATATTTTTTAACAATTCTTTTTTAATTATATTTTTAAGTTATTAAAGAAAAATTCACAATTGCTTTTTTCATATTTTTGTTATAAATTTTTCCCTCAAAATTTTGTTAAAATATTCGTTTAAAGATCTTTTTTCAAAATTTTTCTCTGAATAAAAGGGTCTACCAAAAAGGACCACTCAAATCGAATTTCGGCTATAAGGCGCTGAATGTTGTCTTCGAGCTCCGCGAGCGTTGTTGGTTGATTGGCGTAAACCTTTGATTTAACATAACCGCAGAGAAAATGATCTAGAGGCCTTAAATCGCCTGATCCTGGTGACCATTTGACTTGGTCATGTCTCGAAATTAACGAGTCGCCAAAATGTGCACGCAACGTGTCCATGTGTAGACGTAACAGCATGAAACATGAGTCGGTGCACCATCTCGTTGGAAAAAGAGAAAGTCCTCCCCATAGTTAGACGCTGTACATTGACTGTATAAACAAGTATGGAAGGCCTAAGTAAGTGTAACCGAACATTTTATTGACTAAACTAATATTGGCATTGCTTGGTATACTTGATAACATATTTAAAGCAATTTTGTATATAAATAATACTCGCTGACCGACACATTCGGCACAAAACTAGTTAGAAAGGAAAATTATTATAAGTAGTAGCGGGGGTTTCAATAGGGACGCTACAAAAGTAGACCGATGGGGACAACAAACGACGCCATGTTTTTCCCGCTCTTCTGATATTTCTCTTCAGTAAGTTTGCCATTTCATAATGGAGATATATGGGATCCAACAACGAATCGAAATTATTAAAATTTACTACCGAAATTCGGAACTTTAAGAGCGCTACATCCAATTTATGGTCGTCATAATCGTCTGCTCAGATCAACAATTGAGCCTCTAATGGACAAATTTTAATCTACAGGCACAATACAAAATGACCCGTGCCAGTGAGACGAAGAAGAGCACGTTGTGTCGAGAATATTGCTGCCGTTCGTGCATCAATTGAGGAAGACCCAAATCAGTCTCTCACACGTCATTCTCAAGCGTTGGGCATCTGTGTGGCGTTGTTGTGCTGGATTTTGCGAAAATATCTTGGCCTACATCCGTACAATATCAAATTGACGTAAGAACTGAATCCGTTTGATCACTGGATCGTCGGATGTTCGTGAATTGTTCAGACATCATCTTGAAAATGGGCGATGAGGTTAATTTATGCCTGAATGGCTTCATCAATAAGCAAAATATGCATTATTGGTTGGCCAGGCAGCAATCCACACGTACTCCATGAGTCACCATTGTATCCGGAAAAATAACGGTTTGGTGAGTTTCATTGGGTCGTTTTTCTTCCGGGACGGTCAAGACCAGCACGTTACTGTAAATGGGAATCGCTACCGCTCAATGATAACCGAATATTTTTGGCTTGAATTGGATGATGTGGTTGGACAATATGTGGTTTCAGCAGGATGGCGCCACAAGCCACACAGCGAATGTCACAATCGATTTTTTGAAAACCAAGTTTAGTGAACGTGTTATCTCACGAAATGGCCCAGTCAATTGGCCGCCTCGGTCGTACAATTTGACGCCGTTAGACTATTTCCTGTGTGGCTACGTCAAGTCTATGGTCTCTGCCAACAAGCCAGCTACGATTGATGAACTTCGTACGGACATCGAACGTGAAATCGCAGGAGTATCGGCCGATTTATGCTTGAAAACCCTCGAAAATTGGGCTTAGCGTAGGGACTTCTACAAGCGCGCTTATGGTGGCCATGCAAGAGAAATCGAACTCCATACATAATGTCATCAAATTCACTTTCATGCAGGAATAAAGAAATTCACTAATATCCCAAATCGTTTTTGTTTTATTTAAAAAAAATATTCTACCGTTCTTATTGAAACCCTCGTTAGCTTGCAGGATATTTTAGCTTGAACGCTTTGAGAGATATGTACTCTAAACTTATTAGTAGGCGGGACCACGCCCACTTTTTCCATAGTTTTAGCCCACAGTTGCTCCTTGCTACTGCCATCCTCTGCCAATACTCTAAGTCAAGAAGTTGAGCGACCGTTAGTCGGAAATAAATATCATGCTACTAATATTAAATCATAAATCAATATTAACTTCCATTTATTATTTATCTATCTTAACAAAATAAGAACTTTAATTTTTTACTTTTACAAATTCAAAATACTTAAAAAATTTATTAATAATTCATTAAAAATAATTGTTTATTTTATTTTTTTTTTATTTTTTTTTTATTTTTCAGCTGCTGAAGAGTTGTTGTACTACTGAATTAAATAAAGAGAACTGGAAGTTAGCTGTCCTAGAGCTGTTTTCACCATCATAATGCTCTTATTTTGTCCAGCACTGTATGTTTCGTTTCATGACGACGAATGAGCTTTTCCGTCCAACCGTGGTAATTTAAGTTCCGCGAAAGTCTCGGGTACTTCCGGAACAGTTAAAGGAAATACTAAGCCCAAAAATAGCAGTAAAAAACCTAAGCTTGCCCTAATTATATGAAACAGGACGAAAGTGAACACATAAAGGATAATAAAATAAAAAATTTATAAAATTGCAAAAAATGGTAATCAGAAATGTAAATTTGTAAGGAATGAAAAAAAAATTATTTTTGAAATTTTTTTTAAATTTTTTTGCATAAATTTTTTTAAAAACACATATTTGTATATAAAAATCAATAAGCTTGAATAAAAAAATACAAATTTTTATGAAATGAAAAAATTAAAATATTTTAGATATTTTTAAGCATATTTTTTACATAAAAAACGAAAATGTATACAAAAATTAAAAATTTGAAAAAAATTGTTAACACAAAAATAAATTTGCGATAATGCAAATTTCGTAATTATTTTTAATATTGTTTACAATTTTTTTCCATAAAAAATGTTTATATACACCTAAAATTTATTTTTTTTAAATTAGCTTAGCAATGTTTATAATTTATATTAAACACAAATACAAAAAAAATATTTACAGAAATATAAATTTTATGTGAACGAAAAAGCTTTTGAAAAAAAAATTCAAACTCTATTTCTATATATAAATGACTATTGCTCAAATATATTACAATTTTGCTATATACGCATGTACGTACACACCTCTGTAGTTATAAAAAAAAATATTAAGCCATATAGTGTAATACGTATTTTCTATAAAGTTTATTATAATTATTTGTATGTAAATAGCAGGGCAATAAACCAAAATTAAGTTAAAAAATTAATAAAACAACTTATTAAATAAAAAACAACTGTTTTTATTATTATAGTAGCTGCGCAAAATCGTAACCTTTCATATGACACCTCAATTGTTCAAATCGGCACAGTAATAATGAAGTTATAAGCATTTAAAGTTCGAATCCCCACCCCCAGCACACTTTTGGCGGAGAATTTCCAGCGGCGCTTGTGAGCTGCGCTTTTGCCTAAATTAACGCACTCTCGTTAGTACCTATCTTTTCATACCATTTTCTTCACTATTCTTACCACTTTTCTGCATAAATTTGCACTCCATTTTTTCTTTTTAAAATAACATATTTCAACATTTAAGTTTAGCAAACCAAACTGCTTCCAAAATCATCCTCATGATTTAAGCTTTCATATGACACCTCATTCATAAAAATCGGTCCACTACAAGCGCAGTTATAAGCGATAAATCAGCCGCCTCCAACGTACTCACACGTACGCACTCACACATGCGTGCAAGCGAATTTGCCAGCATGCGATATTTGCCTGTTTCTGGCTACCAGCCACCAGGCCACCAGAACCGTGCAGTAGGTAGCGGCCGAATGGTTTTTCGCTTATAACTTTGTTGTTTATGGACCGATCTTAAAGAATGAGGTGTCATATGAAAGCTTAACGCTTGGCGCAACTGATGAGCCTAATTAGGTTTTAAAAGTTTTGTTGTATGACCATGATATTTTGAAAAGAAAAAATCCAACGCCGTTTTTTTCAAAAAAATAACGCTTATTGTAAAGTGATGCACGCCAAATTAAAGAGAGACAATTAATAGATCTTAATGTAATCGATTGCATGTCTAAAAATCGTTATATTTGCGTAAAAAGTGCTTTTAGAACGTTTTCAATACTGATAGAAAATAAACGTCAAAATCAAAGGTAAAACTTGAGTTTTCTAAAAATTTTTTTTACGCTATGGCTTCGCATACGTTCAAGCTATCTGTTTTACTCATTTGAAAGAAGCTTTTGGCAGAACTTATACCCTTTTTCTTAAAAAACCGGCGAAATTTTTTTTGCAACGCAAATATCATATAGTAATTCTATACGTATATTAATTAAACCCAACCCAGCAGTTGCGCCAAGCGTTAAGCTTTCGTTTGACACCTCATTCTTTAAGATCGGTCCATAAACAACGAAGTTATAAGCGAAAAACCATTCGGCCGCTACCTACTGCACGGTTCTGGTGGCCTGGTGGCTGGTAGCCAGAAACAGGCAAATATCGCATGCTGGCAAATTCGCTTGCACGCATGCATGTGTGAGTGCGTACGTGTGAGTACGTTGGACGCGGCTGGTTTATCGCTTATAACTTCGCTTGTGGTGGACCGATTTTTATGAATGAGGTGTCATATGAAAGCTTAAATCATGACGCTGATTTTGGAAGCAGTTTGGTTTGCTAAACTTAAATGTTGAAATATGTTATTTTAAAAAGAAAAAATGGAACGCAAATTTATGCAGAATAGTGTAGAAAATGGTATGAAAAGATAGGTACTAATGAGAGTGCGTTAATTTGGACAAAAGCGCAGCTCTAAAGCGCCGCTGGAAATTCTCTGCCGGAAGTGGGCAGTGGGTGGGGATTCGAACTTTAAATGCTTATAACTTCGTTATTACTGTACCGATTTTCATAATTGAGGTGTCATATGAAAGCTTAAAGCTTGATGCATTTAAATTTAGTATTTTTTGAAATGATCAAGTGATACTTATGAAATGAAAAATTAAGTGATTTTGCTTTAACAAAAATGCATAAAATGCAGTGGAAAGCAGCATGTAATGTGTGAGAAAGTGGTCCTGCTTTTGGGAAGAGATCCACAGAGTGAAATATTCGTTATAAAAATCATGCGAAGATGGTATATTAATACAAATTTTTAAAGAAGGCAATTTTAAGCACTATTTCGGGTTTTTGTTGTAAAAATATGTCGAAGATCATACTTACTTATGGAAAAACTATGTTACTAGCCCCTTCTGGTTATTAAAAGAACAATGATTTATATTTTATAAATAATTTTTATTTATTTTTATATATTTTTTAAAACTGAGTAACTCTTTCATTATTTTTTAGTACAAGTTTTTATGAAATATGGTTTATTATTAAAAAATCAAATTTTATAAAATAATAGTATAATATTGTAGCAAGAAGCATATACATATGTAGACATTTTTATATCGATTTTATTCAATTAATTCACACAAATACATTTTAATTAATTTTATAATATTTTAGTTCTATATACATAGTTCAATTTGAAATTTTCGAAAAACTTGGAAACGAAGAAGTGTTTATTAATTGTATCATTTTTGTCCTGTCGGTTATGCAATGTTATTTGAAAAGCCATTACTGTCGGGTTCTCGGAAGTGCATTCGCCGAGTAGAAAATAGTGCTAAACGAGAGCGCCTAGGCGAGTTCGGTAGAAGCTGGGTTAGAGAGCGAAGCTCTAATATCTTAGTATGTAATTATGAAAGCTGAGCTCCAATGTCTAGTGTTTTGTTGCCATGCGGTTCCTCGTGTGCGCTATTTTTTCTGAAAAAGATAAAAAAATAGTACGTATGAAAATATGCGGTTTAAGTATAAATAATAAAATAAAGTAGAAAATTTAACACAAATTAGAAAAAAAATGTTGAAAAATAAAACAAAACTTTAAGCAGTTTTTTCGGAGAGGAAAATTTATTCGAAACGAGTGGACATTTGATTTTCATACGATTTTCTGGAGTAAAAATTGAGATATCTTGATGAAACTTTGCGTTCCTTGGCAAAAAGTGAGGACAAGTTTGTAGATGAGCGTAATCGGACCACTGCCACGCCTACAAAACGCTATTAAACGAAAATTTATAAAATGGCATAACTAAACACCAAATTAAGATATAGAACTGTAATTTGGCAAAATAGTTAACAAAAGTGGGCGTGGTACCGCCCTCTAGTAGTAAGTTTAATGCACATACATAGCTCCTAAATCACTAAAGCTGCAACAACCAACCAACAACTGTCGCAAATATTATGAGAACTCCTACCAACAAAGTGAAAATTGATGAAATCGGATAATAACCAGGTCCACTTCCCACATAACGGTATTGTTAAAAACTACTAAAAGCGCGGTAAAGACATTGAATTTTATCCCCGAGCTGGTATGAAAGGGCTTTGAAGGAGTTGAGGTCAAAATTGAACGATGGGCGTGGCACCGACCACATTTCTGCGAAAACCCATATCTCAGGGTCTAATCGACTGATATCGACATTATTTGGTAAATAATGTTAACTCGGAATACAACTACGCCTTGTTTCCATGTAACACTTATTAAAACTTCATTTTATTCTATCATTTTCAATTAAGACGATCAACATCAACTGATGATCAACACGTCAGTAAAATAAAGGAATTGGTGCTTGAGAATCGTCGATTAACAGTCAGTGATCTCACTGGCATCGCTGGAATATCGGAAGAATCAGTGAAAACCATTATGAAAGATGATTTTGGCCTTAGAAAAGTGAAAGTACGATTGGTTTCAAAATCACTCAATATTGGTAGTCGAAAAAGTCTTTTCGTATTTCTAATCAAGCTTCAAGTTATTTTTTTATACTTATAATAACAAATAAATAAACATACATATTTTAGTCGACCACTTTTTGCCATTTTTCCGCTAGAGACATTGCTCTGTCGGTTTAAAACTTTCGTCAGTGTAAATTGAAATTTCGAAATTTCGAAATTTAATTTATTTAATTTTAATTTTTAGTTAAAAAATGTATTTATTAAAAATTAATTAAAAATTTAATATTAAAAATTATTAAATATTTAATTATTTAAATATTATTTTATATATTAATTTTAATGTTTAAAAATTACTTTTTGAAAAATAATGTAATTTTTAATTTTTAATTAAATAATTTAATTATTATTAAATTATTATAAAAAAAATTTGTTAAATTTTTTAATTAATTAATAATTTTTTTTTAATTTAAAAAATTTAATTTTTTTTTTAGAAAATTAATAATTAATTTTATTAATTAAATAAATTTAAATTTAATTTTTTAATAAAAATTTAATAAAATTTATTTAATAATTTTTAATTAATAATTTTTAATTTTATTATTAAAAATTGTTTTTAATTTATTTAATTTTTAAAAATTTTTAAATTAAAAATAAATTTTTTAATTAAAAAATTTTTTTATTTAATTTTTTAAAGTTTAGTAAAAATTTAGTTAAATTTATTTAATTGTTAATAAATATTTTTTTTTTAATTAATTTAAATAAACGTTTTTAATAAATAATTTTTTTTTTATTAAAAATTAAAATTAATTAAAAAAATATATAATTATTAATTTGTAATTATTAAATTATTATTAAAATTTAGTAAAAATTTAGTCAAATTTATTTAATTGTTAATAAATATTTAATTTAATTTAATTAAAATTTTTAATTTTTTTATTAAAATTAAAATTTTTTTTAATTATTAAATTATTTTTAAAAAAATTAATTGTAATAAAAATTTTAATTTAAAATTTTTAATTAAAAATTAATTTGATTAAAAATTATTATTAAATTATTTTTAAAAATTAGTAAAAATGTAGTCAAATTTATTTAATTGTTAATAAATAATTTTTTAATTTAATTAAATATTTTAATTACTTTTTAATAAATTTTTTAATTAAAACTAATTTTTAATTGTTAAATTATTTTAAAGTTTAGTAAAAATTTAGTTAAATTTATTTAATTGTTAATAATTTTTTTTTTAATTAATTTAAATAAACGTTTTTAATAAATAATTTTTTTTTTATTAAAAATTAAAATTAATTAAAAAATAATATAATTAATTAATTTGTAATTAATAAATTATTATTAAAATTTAGTAAAAATTTAGTCAAATTTATTTAAATGTTGATTAATAATTTTTTTAATTTAATTTAATTAAACATTTTTAATTTTTTATTAAAATTTTTTTTAATTAAAAATTAATTTTTTTAATTATTTAATTTTTAAAATTTAGTTAAATTTATTTAATTGTTAATAAATAATTTATTTAAATTAATTTAATTAAACGTTTTTAATAATTACATTTTTTTATTAAAAATTAAAATTAATTAAAAAAATAATCAAATTTATTTAAATTTTAATAAATATTTTTTTAAATTTAATTTAATTAAACATTTTTAATTAATTTTTAATAAATTTTTTTAATTAAAATTAATTTTTTATATTAAATTTTAGTAAAAATGTAGTAAAAATTTATTTAAATTAATTTAATTGTTAATAAATAATTTTATTTGTATTAAAAATTTAATTAATCTAATTAAAGTCAAAATCAAAAATTGTTTAAATACTTTTTTCATTTAATTGAAAATTTTATTCTGGACACAAATAACTTTGCAATTACAAAATATGCAAATCTTGAATAAAATTAAATAATTGCAATTAAGATATTAAAGTATCGAACACGAATAAAATATATTAAAAGTAGAAGAAAATCGAGCATAAGGAAATTATTAATTTCACGAGGATAAAAAAGAGAATAGCGGTGCAACACTAACTTGTATAAGTTACAACACATTAACCTCAATCGACACAATCGCCGGCCGCTGCCGTACTTGCGCTTTTCACAGCTGTTGCAACAACACCAACAAACAATGCCACACACCGCAAAAACGCAAGCGATGGCGAGAGAAAAAATCGCTTATTATTTAATATTTAATACAAACAACCGCAGGCAGAAAACAACAATAACCACAACAACATAACTGTAGCACAAAAATGCATGCGCATACTTACATACATGTATGTATGTATGTATGTGAATGTGTGCGTGAGCATATAAAATGTCAAACTGTCAATAACTGCCAGAAGGCAAAATTATTGGAATTATCAGCGGCGCATGCGCGTGTGCTAAAATGCCGGCTGAGGCTGCTGGCGGCTTTGTTGTTGTGGATGCGAATGCAAACGACAAGCGTAATCAATTTGCGGTAATTAATTTGTGACAAAAAGAGCATGAGAAGGCTGCAAAAAGAAGGTTGATTGAAAATTAAAAAAAAAAACAAAATTGAATTATTTCGAATAAATTAAAAAAAAAAACGAAAAGAAACCAAAAATAAAAATAAAAATTTTTTTAATAAAAATAAAATCGATAAAAGCAACAAGAACTTAAAAAAAATCAACAAAAAATTAAAAAAAACAACAAAAACATTAAAAAAATATGAAAAAATTGTCACTTCAAAAAAAACATTAAACTGAAACAAAAAAAGTATCGTAAAAGTGATACAAAAACATGTTACCTTACACAAAAAATTCGGAAAAAAATAATTTGCTGAAAAAGTGCCACAAAAACGAGTGTAAAGTATGCTAAATTAATACCGAATTGGTGCAGCGCCAACTTTTGTTGTTGTTCTTTATTTCATTTTCTGTTTTGCCGCTTTTTGTTGTGCTTGTTGCTGCTGATGGTGTGTGGCACGAGCGACGACCACTTAATGCATGCCAACGCCAACGGCCGAGTTGCTGATTTTTATTGCTTCGTTTTTGTTGTTGTGGGCTTTTCGTGAATTGCATGCACCTGTTTTTGTGTCGGCAACGGACAGCAGCCCCACATGCACACCTACCTATATGTGCGTGTGCGCTGACAGACAGCAGCTATGCAGGCTGTAATGCAGCCTCTTAAGGATATCGACTTTATTGCGTCGAACTATTGCACATATGTATGTACATACATACATACATGAACATGCATACATACATGAATAAACATGCATACATACACACAGTCTTTTAGGAATCTGTCTGCATACATATCGGTTGGCTATCATGCCACTTGGCTATCGGCGGCACGCGTCAAGGATACATTTGCGATTTCACTTCTTATGCGGCGCGTGTGAGATAACATGTGCGTAGTTGAGCGCTACAGGTGGGACAATCGGTTGTTTACGCTTTTGAGGAATACTCAAGAGATCGCATACAAAGTAATTCTACTGGCGTTTGGGTGCAGAGAGGATACACGAATCAGCTGATTGGGTCCAAAGCTTTTGAAAGTCATATTTTATAGTGTTGATAGTGGTTATCTTGACACTGGGAGATTCTAATGTATTCCTAAATATAGTATATAGCACATCCCAAAAATTTCCTCATTTCCTTGTTTCTTTTTCTTTATATCGAATCATTGGACTTTCAGTTCGTACGAACTATATTTCGAAGCAATGAAACCAGGAACTTGAGCTAGCTAATATTCTTCTTTATTGGCGTAGACATCGCCAGGTAGCCAGGTCCTTTTTCACCTGGTCTTTCCAAAACAGTGGAGGTCTTCCTCTGCCTTTGCTTTTTCCAGCGGGTACTGTGTCGAATACTAACTTGAGTGAATCAATGTACAAAGGAGCATAAATCTTCTGCAGCACCTTTCTCTCGAAAACTCGTAACGCCGACTCTTCAGATGTTGTCAACGTCAATGCCTCGGCACCATATAACAGGACGGGGAGGACGAGCCGTTTCCACGACAATCGGGTCTACGTAACCGGAACGTACCCGGAATTTTATCCGGCCAAGGACTGTCAACTCGGCAGAATTCTGCCGCTACAACAACAACAACAACAACACGGGGATGACGAGTGACTTGTACAATTTGCTCTTTATTCGTCGAGAGAGGACTTCTCAATTGCCTACTCAGCCTGAAGTAGCACTTGTTGGCAAGAATGCGTTGGATTTTGAGGCTGACATTGTTGTTGGCTAATTTTTACTGAACTGAAATACAATTTACAGGAATTTTGACGGAAGTATAGAGCAGGTTGCATATATGAAGATCTTGGGTCATGAGGTCTATACATTTTTTAATTTTATACCGGACCGGGGATAGGGTTTATAACCATATCACTGAAAAGTTTCAGTAATTCAGATCACAGCTTTTCGAGGAATTCATTACGCTAGATAAAAACTGAAGGATAGACTTAAAGAAACTATGTCTCTTCATTTTTCAATTTGGTACTTTGGCACCACAAAGTTTATGACAACCAGTTTGGCTTCCGTTGGCTATGAAAATCGCTTTGAGTGTGCATTAATCCATGCTTAGAAAAACTCTACGTTAAGGACTCCAGCGGTACAGTGTGATAAGATAATGAAAAACTCATGAGAGTCGATTCACAGTGCCAGTCTGATAGTTATAGCTTCGGAGTCTCTATTGACTCCTCCAGTCCTCTTTGACATGTTGACTAATCTATGCTTAGAAGAACCCTACGTGTGATAGTCTAGTGGTACAGTGTGATAAGCTAATGAAAAACTCATGTGCGTTGAAAGCCTCGGAGTCTCTATCGATCCATTCAGTACTCTTTGACTTTAATGAAAAACCAGTCTGATAATTATTTGATGTAAGCCTCGGAGTCTCTATCGATCCATTCAGTACTCTTTGATTTCGATTGCTTGAGATCAGTGATCTCAAAGCCGAAGCGAACCCTACCTTTGGAACTTCAATGATGTAATGCGGTAAGGTATACGTAGACCTTAAGCCGTTGGTTAAAACGAAAAGTGTTACAACTATTTGATGAAAGCTTAGGAGTCTTTGTCCATACTTCAAATACACTTTAATTGCTACGGCCTGAGGGCAGAGTTAGGATCGAAGTGAACTGTAGCTCGCTTTTTCAAGCAGTCTGTGGTTTGTTTGCTTTGCACTTTCTCACAGATTCGTTGTGTCTGGCTGTCACTTGGATCTACGCAGCGTCCATATCGGTTTAGTACTATAATTATCAGTGCGGAGCAGCAGTTTCTTCACATTTTGTGATGAGTTGCGAGCTTTTCGTAGCATGTCCTACATGACAGGCAAGTCCAACTGCACAATTTCATGTCAGCCCCTGCTCTTAACGCAGCAACGATATCGATATTAACCACAACCTTGTTTATCATTCGCTGTGTTTGTTTAATTTTACGCTTTGGTCCTGGCCGCAGGCTGAAATGTGTAAGTGCATACGTAGCTGTGGCAACAACGGCAGTGATAACGGTATGCGTAGCAAAATTGCTGCCGCAAAGGAGCAAATAAAAACGCAATACCAATGAGAAAAAGGCATAAAGATAAACGCAGCGCAAACGAAGGTGAATTTCAGCAATCGAAGGATCCAAAGGAGGTAAGCTGGAAACAAATCGGCCAAGCAAGCAAGTCAACCAGCAAGCGGCACAGGACTAATATGCGCAGGTGCAGTTGAGTTGGCAGACGCCAAATGGCTGGCCGGTTGGCTGCAGCGAAGCCAAGAGGAATGTTGCACGACAGGAGCGCCGCACATTTGAATGTTATTTCGTATTTATCGCTGTTTGCGTTATTGTTGTTGTACCATTTTTTCATTATTATTATATCATTAAAATTTTCTGTAAGTATTTGAAGTGGCACACAACGCATGCGCAGGGGCGAATGGAAAAATTTCGTGTTTTTCGTTTATGACCTTTATAATGGCAGCCGTGTGGCGTTTTCAATCGCGCATGCGCAGCGTACAGCTAATGAACTCGGCGCTTTGCTTATGTCTAACTTGCGGCCTGGTGCTGACTTAGGGTCCTTTGCTGCTTTTGATTGCTGCAGTTCTTTCGGGCCGGTCGGTCGGTCATACCCTTGATCTAACAATCAAAAAATGCACATTTCGCCAGCGCTTGGTGCGCTTGTCCGCAAGCGGCAGCAACAACGATCGTGTAAAAGAAAGCGCTATACGCTTGTCGTGCAGCGTCTGATTGCGTCAGCGATTGTGTGTTGCATCTGCTAATTAATTTCCATTCGGCAACTTTTTTCGCATGTGCAAATATTTAAGTATAGGTATCGCTCCATGCAGCGCTGAGACGCCTAGGTGACTGGCTTTATATGCGCGCGCGCTTGTGTATGTGCGGCGTTTGCTTTGACAAAGCGCTTGGCACATGCAACGGCAGCGCACAACGGTTTACGCCCACCTCATTTGTTGGCCACGCCCAGTTTTGAAAGGTTTTGTTTTAATGTTTGCAATTGTTGTTGTTGTTGTTGTTTTGTATGTCTTACGTGCTTGTCACATTGCTGCACATTTCCATGCAGCTTACGTGCGCCTGATTACTTTCTTAACTTCCATCTTATTTACATAATTGCCTTCGTACCTTTGCTTATCGCGCTTTTTAATATGTGCAGCTACTTTGTGCCACGCCCGCTTGCATGACGCAACCAAATGACAACTGTTGAATGTCGTTGCTCGATTATAATTTCGATTTTCATACGTATTTTCAGCGCATAAAATTAGGTTAAGTTAAATGATTGATATTAGAAATGAATGCGGCTCGAGGTTCAGTGGTTCCAACATTTAGACAAATTTTCACAGAATCGCTGCTGGCGTATGTCGATGATGTTGATATCATTGGCCACAACATCCGTTTAGTTCTGCTGTCTCCAGACTGGATAAGGCAGCGAAGCAAAAGGGTCTAATAGTGAACGAGGGCTAGAGAAATACCTCCTGTCATCAAACCAACAGTCGTCGAGCTCGTGATTTGGTTCCTACGTCACTGTTGACAGTCATAACTTCGAAGTCGTAGATAATTCCGTCTATCTTGAAAACAGTATTAACACCAACAACAATGTCAGCCTCGAAATCCAACGCAGAATAACTCTCGCCAACAGATGCTACTGGACTGAACAGGCAATTGAGAAGTAAAGCCCTCCCTCGACGAACAAAGTTCAAAATCTATAAGTTACGCATTATTCCGTCCTACCTGAGTCGACATTACGAGTTTTCGAAAGAAAGGTTCGGCGGTAGATTTATGGTCCTTTGCGTATTGACAACGGCAAATACCGCAATCGATGGAACGATGAGCTGAACAGGATATACGAAGGCATTGACATAGTTCAGCGTATTAAAATACAGCGTCTACGTTGGCTAGGTCATGTGGTCCGAATGGATGAAAACACTCTAGATCTGAAAGTATTCGTCTCAGTACCCGCCGCGGAAGCAGAAGAGGAGTAAGACCTCCACTCTGTTGTAAAGACCTTGTGATGAAGGACCTGGCCTGGAAACGTACATCAATAATTCTTTCATGATCTCTTTCCATAACCTACAAGCTTCTAAAAAACAAAAACGCTTTGGAATGGAGATCAATATTCAATTGTGAATAGGAGTGGAGGAGTTGAACACCCATTTGCCGAATTCGAATTGATTTTTGATTGGTTTCTTCAATAATCATCCAATGTTTACTTTTCACACCTTCTCATCTTCTAAGTTCACCTTCTTTAGGGATTAAGAGCAGTATTTGATTTTGAATAGTAGTGCTGGTTGAACCAACCGCTTGCCGAATTCGAATTGGTTGTGGATGATCCTGAGTTCCAAGATTACTTTGACGAAAATCGCCTCTCGGAACTTGATAAAGATTATATTATAAGGTAGTTAGTCTTCGACGGAGAGCTGCCGCATTTTTCAGATTACACCGAAACAACGTCTGTGTTCAAAAACTCCAATAAACAAACGCCAAAGTGCTCTGAAGACAACCCGTTCTACCAGTAGTGGTTAAATCAACAACTCTTCTGTCGAATTTGCTGATTTATTCGCGAAGTTCATCGAGTTCATCAAGCAACTATTCTGCCGGAATCTATTGTGTTTATTTCCTATCAAGTTTGGTCAACATCCGCCTACAAAGATCCTGCGACAGATCGGTTTCGAAAGTTTTCACAGAAGTGGCTCATCGAACTACCCGTCTGCGAATTCGAATTGATTGTGGGTGATCCCAAGTTCCAATGAACAATGCTGATAGGACGGTTTGTCTTCAGAGCACATTAGCTGTTTGGATGGACAACTCTTCTGTCGAATATGCTGGTTTATTTTCAGAGCTCATGGAGTTCATCAAGCAAATGATTAGTTGTGATAGCAATTTTAATAGTTAGTCAAGCAACATTTCTCCGGAGTCCATTGTGTTTATGTCAGATTGATCAAACATTCTGCTATTAAGATCCTGCGACTAATCGGATTAGACAGTTTTCTCACAAATGTTGCCTTATCTTGGATTTCACAGAGATCTAGCTTAAAACTGAGGTTTTAGATAGCTCATCGCCACGTAATTTCAAAATCCTTTAAGCACCAAGAACCAAGAGCAGCCTAAATTTCTATACTTTCAAAGCCTGTAAGGAGTTTCTTCAATAGTGAGCTCGATGAACAGTAAAGTAGAATAGTAAAAGCTTTCGAAATTTCGTACCTTTATAGACAGATTTTGTGGGAATTCATGAAAACATTCGGTACTTTCAAGATCTTAAAACTAAAGGCAAGGTTTTATTAGGCGTTCAGAGCCAAATGATCTAAAGAAATTTAGAGTTTGGTACATTCATGAACATTGCTTTCCTCAAAGCTTCATTTTTTGGAGCACAACTCGCCTTTGTTAATCTAACCGTCGCTTAAATCTCGCCTAACCGACTACATCCTTCCTAACTCGCTGTCAATTTACAATGCCAGAGCCCACCAACGACGTTATTACTTAAATTTATAGACATTTTCAATAGAGTGACAGGAGTTTTGTTGATTCTCTATATACATTATTAATTTTATTTGTTCTTAAAGTCTTTAAAATATATTCAAACAACTCACTAGTAGCCATTATGCCCGCCGATTAAGTGCAAGGTTTGTGCGCTCACCACAAAACTCTGTGTGGCTCAGTTAGGTAGTTGAGTGCACGCTTTGATCTTTTAATCGCCTAGTAAACTAGCAATTGTAATTTACTCTAATTGACAATAAAGTTTAAAATTTTTAATCAATAATTTGTGTAATTAACAGCGTTAAAGGCATGAATTAAGCAATTGTTAAGGCAGACACAACCAAACCCCTGACAAAAGTGTGTTGCCAACTATTCAGAGCAATTAGGAAATAGTATTTAAAACACTCAAATTTATACGCATTTTACGCTCGCCACTACACAGTGCGCTCAACTAGTCGACGAAGTGAGACAGGCTTATGCGATTGCGCAGTTTAGTGCTGCAATATTAGTGAGCTTGGTTTTGTAGGTTCGAATTGGAGGTGATGCGAGTCAGTTGCGCAGTCGCTGAGTGTCGAAAAACTAAGAGGGGACGATTGCCTGACAAAAGTCAATGATCGCACGCGTTTGCGCAAAACAAAATAACACATTTCGGGAGTATTTAGCCGTGAAGTACAGCGGAAACTGGTAGGCGACTAACAAAGTACGAAAAGTGTGCTAGTGGTTTATCGCCAGTTCGAGAACTAACGCTTTTGGTGTAGTCTAGGTTGAGTCCACTCACATTGTATGGGCACCACATTTCATGATAGCAAATAAAAAGCAACCAATCTGTGATACTTTGAAGACCAAAATTGTTTTACTTGACAGGCCGTTTTGGCAAAAATCAAGGAGATTGGTGATTTCCAAAAATAGATCTTCGCAATTTTTTAGATTTTTTTAGACAGCACTAATTCATAGCTTCCGATTTTAGAAGTGTATACAAGGCAGGTCAAATTAGTTGCTTTAAAACTGATATTATTTGGATTACTTGGATTTGAATTATATGTCGAGAGTATGGATTTGTTTGCCATAGTGTCTTTTTCAACAAAATGAATCGTTACGCCTCTGTATCTAAGTTTATTCGAGAAATCCCCGTCATTTAATGTAATATTCTATGTTTTCAGAACCGAATGCCAGAGATATTTGATAAGACAGCTTCGAGTCGAATAAACTCTTGTGTCTGGAAGTTATATGTGATTTCCCAAAGAAGCTTCGAGCAGCAGAACAGAACAATGAGCGTTTCGTCTATTTAGCCTTACAAGAACCCGAATAAACTCTTATGTATGGAAGTTATATGTGTTTATGGTTGTCTGGGGGACAACTGAGCCTAAACTATAGTATTTCATAAATAAAATATAAGTAAAAAATAAACTTGGACTTTCTGGTATTGATACCCGAATATATTTCACAGAAAGTCCTTTCTCGTAATGATACCCGAACATATTTCACAGAAAGTCCAGCGATTTTTTGACTGGAGTGGAACATTACAAAGTCCAAATCTTATAACAACTAGCGAGCTCTCGAGGAAATATGTATATCAGCTATCTGTGTCAAAGTGCGAACTGTTGAGTAGGAGAAATGGCAAAGATTTTTTAAGAATTTCTCTACAACTCGAAGTCTTCTTAAGTTCTAAAAGAACAGGCTTTCATGAACTTTAACTGTTGAACACGCAATTTTCTAACTTAAAAATGAGCTTAAGCATGCTACGCCAAGGCAATTCAGTACGAAAGTCGGTTCGTGTACCGAAAATCTGAAATATAGCTGATATAGTGAGACCTTAGATGATGAAAATGAACAATTAAATGCACATCCAAACTTTAAATATCTTGATCTAAAATTGAAGCGGACTTTTGAGGTTGGGATACATTGGCTCCTCACGCATCTCTACTGGGTTCAACAGAACCGAAAAGGCGCACATCTGTGTCTGCCTATCCAGACACATTGTGATTGTACTCTCGTTTGTAGGCATATATAATGAAGTTTTGACACGCACAGCCTTTATACGAGCGCACTACAATCGGCTGCCTGCCGAAGGGATAATCAACAATAAAGCGGTAGGATCAACAGATCGCGTAGGATCAGTGACTTGTGCCAAAACAGTGAAAAACACGCAAACGAAATTTGAACGAAAATTATATACACGAGCATAGTTACACACACACACATACAAGCATATACAGTTGGCTTCGGAATTAATATCGTTTTTATAAAGCAAGCTATCGCATGAAGATCGAGCAAAGAGGGTTTTGGTAGGTAAAAAGGACATGTGTAGCGTTGATGTGGCCGAGCTCAGACGAATCAGTAATATTAACGAATTTAAAGCGAAAAGTGAAGAGAAACACCACAGAAAGAAGAAAGTGAGGAAAGGCGTCGCACAGGCAGGCAATTATGAGTAGCGCGCGGAGTGATGGCTTATGCTGGAGGTGTACTCATAAAGGACTCTAAGGATTTGTTTGCATATTTTCCTTTCCTTTATTAATCTGCAAGGCTCAGCGCAACAGTATTTTGGTTTACATATAATTTTTATAGTTTCAGACGCACTGCTGTTGGCGTGTGCCTAAAATATTTGCGATTTTTTGCGGTCGCAGACTTTCATGCACTACGCACATAAATTTGTTTAATTTTGCGCTTCTTTCATTATGCCTTCATTGGACCGCCTGCAATGTCCTTTTTGCAAGGCGAAATTTTGCACCTGTCCTCAATTTTTTATTGCCGCATTTTTGTATTGTAATTGTTATTGTTGTTATTTCGTTTTGCTAAAAAATTTATAATTTCGGCCGGCAATATATGCGCCTGCGCACGGCTTAACGCGGCATGCCGCAGCATATGTGTCGCGGATCAGCAGATCCGCAAAGGATTCAATGGAGAGGCGCACGATCAAGCAAACACGGTTCGGCATATTGTGAGGATACAGTTAAAAGTGCGCATACGAAGATACGCATGCCAAAATTTACGACTGTGTGCGCACATTTGTTATGTGTACAATTTTGAGTGTTGTGGGTTCATATTTTTGTTGATTTTTATGTTGGCGTGGGACGTTTACGCTGGCGTGGAATCATTTTTGAACTAAGGAAATAGTGCTGGCTTGAGGTCAAGCCTTTAAAACTAACTAAGCTGGAGACAGATTTCCCATAAGCTGACCAAGGCCATTCAGCTCCTTTAAGGGTTGTTTGAACAGTAAACTCTAGAAAAACATCTCAGGTTTTGGAGCACAAGCAACACATGGTGTACCACAAAGTTACTTTGGGGGAGTATTGTCAATGGACAGACCAACTTCTAGGCAATACGAAGCTTAAAAACATTGTAAGGATCATTCCAAGCCTTAAGGACGCGACTTTAGAAAATAAGAGAAGTGGATACGACGGAAAGCAGAGCATGCGCGAACTATGATGAGACGCTGAAACATGTGAATGTCTTTTTTCTAGCCGGATGAGAAGCGACATATTCCACGGCTTCCAACAATCCAACTTAAGAGTCATTGGGCGTCTGGGGTGGAAAAGAATCAGGTTTTTCACCAAAGCCACTGAGTTGCTGGATAAGGCTTAAATTGGTTATCATCCGGAAGCACAATGGGCCTAATGATGGCTTGAGTGCGGCCGGCTGCGGTCCGGCGCTTGCACTCCGCCCTTTTCTATCAACCAATCAACTGTTTGGGGATATGAGTTTTAACTTCAATAGTTTCTATTAAGTCTGTCAAGCCACCCATTTTTTAAAGTAGGGAGCGAGTGATAGGAGTTAAGGGTTACACATTTATAGTATGTGTTACACAGCCCTAAGATATCCGTTCATTACTTAAATATGATCACTGCTACCGAACTCTAAAACTCTGATCCTACCCTACATACTAAACTTAAACTTGCCAAACCGAAAAGAAGTCCAAAATCCATATAATTCTGAAACTATGTACTTTTAAGTTTCAAGACCTGTGTGAAATTTCCTTTAGTCCAATGAACTTGCCTCTTATGGACTTTTACCCGAGCTTGTTGTGGCAAACATCGAAAACAGTTTAATTATTAGAAGGGAATTCGAAATCTATACATTTTCTTAAGTAATGAGCGGATCTTCATCGATTCGACTCGAGTTCTGACTCAGTAAAACAATGTAAAAGTAGTTTTGACCAAATTACTGGCGCGGGTGATGAGGCTGAATATATTTTCTCAACATGGACGTGTGAAGAACTGGAAACTTCGCATTAAATATGGATTTTCTCAACTACTTCTGACGTTTCCCATCTTCGTTACTACTTTAGAGGCACACATCTACTTAAATGATAAGGTCAAGTTCAAGAATCAACTGAAAATGGGACATAAAAAAGGATATTCCATAATCTGACGTGAATCCTTCATGGATTTTGCCTAAACCATTTAGTTGTTTAGTTGAAAAACTGAGAATTGATCGACCTCGACCTCTCCAAACGATCACGCTTCGGTCTATGGATTCTTGAAAAGTTCCAAGAAGATCAGACCTTTTCGAGCCAAATTTTGTTCGGTGATGAGATCCTTTTTTGGCTCAAAGAACAAGAACAAAATGATGTCGATGAGAACCTTACTGTCAATGGCGACCGTTGTCGTGAGCTCGACGTTGGTTTCAACAAGACGGTGCCACTATTCACACATCGATTTATTGAGAGAACACTTCGGTGAGCAGATAATTTCACGTTTTGGGCCGTCGATTGGCCACCAAGAACGTGTGATATCACATCGTTATACTTTTTCCTGGAGCAAAACATCACGCGTGTCATTCGCCAGTTACCAGTCGAAATGCTCGAACGAGTTATCGAAAATTGGACTCAACGGATGGACTATCTTACACGCAGCCGAGGCCAACATTTGGAAGCGATAATCTACAAAAAATAAATGACAAAGAATGCCATTCCCCATAAAGTTTGAAGTTTCTGTGCTTCTTTCATAGAAAACCTCGATATGGATCACCCTTTATTTGGTTAAAGTTTTTTCTTGTTTTCGATAGTTTTGTGTACATTTTGGACATTTTTTTGCTCTGAAAATATTTTACGCCTCTATTCGCAGCGCTGCATGAAGTTGGATTTCAAAATCAACAACTTGAATGCCATAACTGACATAACCGTCAAATGTGAACACTTTTTCAAAAATAAAAAAAAAGTAAAAAAAAATTGTCGGTTGGAAAACACGAAAATCATTCAACCAAAAATTTTGCGCACATCCCGGAATATTTTTTTTTTGTGTGAAATTATTACGCTCACCTACAACTTTTAATCCTTGGCGCATGCGCCCTTTGGCTTAACGATTTTTTAGACACACACACACACACACTTCTTTTGCAAGCCGGCTAAGCCGTCGTTTTTGCACATACATAGACATAGATACGTACATACATATGTACATACATGCACATATAAGCACATACATAGACACATAAGCACTTACATACAAGTATTTAACGACGCCGAAAACATGCATCCTTGCATTCACGCGCACAAATGCCATTATTAGCCGAATTTTATTATCCGCTCGTAAATAAGCTTCTGTTGCATTATATTTTTCATATGCCCTTTTACATACATATACTAAGCGCCCCACACGTAAACTTAATAAAATTATGCCAAAATATTGCATTTGCATTTTTATGCCGCGCTTGCTATTGCCGAAAGTAATTAAAAAGTGTAGCTGCAAATTTTTAATTTATTACAATTTATTACGAAATGTTGTTTTTGTACGCGCAAGTCTCATTTCAATTTGCTCACAAAAAACCGAAAACAGCACACTTAATTTCGGGTTTAATGTCCGCATTTGGGATACCTTTACGGCAGTTGAAATTTTTATTAGCGCGCTTGCTTGTTGTTGTTGTTGGTGGTCTGCTGTCTTTTGCGCAGACAGCTGCAATCTTCTTCAAATTGTCCTTATGATATATTTGCGCGCACACCTTTCATTTTCGAAAGGTGGCAATGTGTCTTAGAGTCGTTTTATTTTTTTCCCGTCTCTTCTTTTATTAATTCGCAATCATTTAATTGGAAGAGAATTGTTTACACTGGATTACACTTATGATTTGGAAGCCGGTGGGTTTAAGGGGTTTAAGCTAATTGGCGAAATTGAAAAAAAAGTGAAAAAGGATACATTTTAATTTGCAGGAGGAGAAATTAAGGAATAATGTATGTTAGGACACATAACGGCAAAACAGAAGCTGGCGGCGGATGACACATGCTTTGGGGATGATGATAGCTTAGTGAAGACTAAAGCTTCGGGCTGGGTAAAACATAAAAGTAAGATGGTTTCAACAATTTTATTACAATTTTATTTATATTTCATTTATTTCCATGATCTGGTTGAGAACTTAAAATTGAATTGCCCTATAGTATACTTACTACTGCGGGCAAAAAATAGTAAGACTTTTTAGTTTAAATTTTGGGCGAAAAACCCATTCGTCGAAATATTTTTTTTTTAGTTTGGTTGGACTGTCAGTGATATCTGTGGCAAATAGCACAATAAAATAATCATTAGTGTTTAGTAAACGCTTCTCTTTCTAAAATGCATTCCGCGATTTTTACGATGAGCGAAAGTATTCAAGAAAGAAGTTCCATTAAATTTGGTCTACAGAATCAAATTTCTGCAGCCGAAACATTCAGAATGTTGGAAAAGGCTTTCGTTCATAATTGTTTGTGGCAAGCAAGTGTTTTTGATTGCTACAAATGATTCAACAAGGGTCGAGAACGAGTAAACGACGAACCAGTCTAGGACGACCATCAAAATCCTCTGCTGATCAACACGTCAATAAAATAAAAGAACTGATGCTTGAGAATCGACAACGAACAGTCAGTGATCTTACTGGCATCATTTGGGCCTAAGAAAAGTGAAAACACGCTTAGTTCAAAAATCACTCAACTTTTTCGAAAAACAGCGTCTGTGAAACAACGCTTTCCGACTACCAGGTTGTCATGAAACTTATTATTACTGAGTCTTGATTCTATGCTTACGACCCGAAAACGGACGATCAATCGACCCAATATCGTAGCAAATGTGAGTCAAAGCCGAAAAACCAAATCAAAGCAGATCAAAAATCAAGGTTATATTGACAGTTTTTTGTTCGATTATCGAGGTGTGGTGTACTCCGAGTTCCTTGCGATCGTCCAAACTGTCAACAAGGAATACTATTTGTTTGTTATGCGTCATTTGCGCGATACTATTAAGAGGTCGGAATTGTGGGCTGACAACTCTAGGCTTTTGCACCACGATAATACACCATCTCATACTGCATTGATTCTTCGTGAGTTTTTCGCCACATTTTGAATCAATATCGTGCCGCAACCACCATATTCGGCGTGTTTAGCTCGGTGTGATCTCAGGCTATTTACCAAACTCATAATTGAAGTTATTAGACGTAAATCGCTCCGTGCATTGAATGCCATACCGGAAATTGACTGCATCAGATGTTTCGAGTATTGGAAGAAACTTTGGCACAAGTGTATTGAAGGAAGGAAGATATCTGACAGAACTGAATTTCTTAGTAAAATGAGGTTCAAAGCCCTAGTAATATAGCTAGTCATGCTAGAATTGGTGATATCTTGGGTAATACTTAATCGAGGAGAACGGAAAATACCACATTTCAGAGGCATTTGAAAGTAATTTCTAAGAGCATTCCAAGTAAGAATTGATAATGTTTGGGTAAGATACTTAAGGCGCTGTACCGTTTCTTCAGCAGCTAAACATTACACTAAAAATGCTTTGAAAGTATTCAATTAAGGCTGCATACCAACAGAAGCTCGATGTATCCGTCTAATCAAACGAATTAAAGCAAAAAAAACTCATGGAGAAACCCTGTGAATCACTGCTGAATAGCAACAAAATCAAACCATTTCTGAAACGGTGATGGAAAGTGGGTCATTTAGGACAATGTCAGGCGAAACAGGTCTTGGTTGAAACACTGTGAGCCGTTGCAAACGGTAGACAAGTTAGATTTGACGGTCGGGTTGGTAGAGATTAACTTGCTAAGAGCTGCTTCTCTACAGCCAAACTCTTAATTCGGAGCTGTATTGCCATAAAAATGGACAGTATAAAGGAAGCAATCGCCCAGAGCCGGCTAGATTTGGCTAATAGCAGATGAATTGTAGATATCACATACATCGACAGTTACTCGCCATCAGCTTTGTAAGCTTGGTAGGGAGATTTTTATGGATCCGCCGCAAAGTTCGGATCTGGCACAACCTGCTTACTGTCCTTTCCTGTCTATGGCGAGCGATTTTGCTAGTGCGAAATTCGTCTCATGGTAAGCTCTTGAAAATCGACTATCTCAGGTTTTCCAATATTGAAGGTCTCTATGGCAAAAGCTTACATAAAATTTTTATTAAAAAAAGGGAAGGGAAGAATGCCAAGCAAGCCATCAATAAAATTTGTGAAGCTTGTGGAGACGGTGCTGTATCAGTTCATGTAGCATAACAATGGTTCGCTCGCTTCCGTTCTGGAAATTTCTATGTGAAAGATGCACCTCGCTCTGGTCGACCTATCGTGGTAAAAGTCGACTGAATTATGGAAAAGATTGACCACGACCGTCACATAAGCAGCCATGACTAAGGAACTTAACATTCATCATCTAACGGAGCTTGAACCATTTAAAAAAGGATGGCTACAAAAAGAAGCTCGATGTTTGGGTACTACATGAATTGTCTGTGAAAAATTTAATGGACCGAATTAACATCTGCGATTCTTTGCTGAAACGAAATGAAATCGAACCATTTCTGAAGCGAATGGTAACAGGAGACGAAAAGTGAATCAAATACGACAATAATGTGCGAAAAAGATCATGGTTCAAGCGTGGTGAAGCTCAACAAATGATCGTAAAACCAGGATTGACGATTCGAAAGGTTATGCTGAGTGTTTGCTGGGACTGAAAAGGAATCATCCACTATGAGCTGCTCCAGCCTGGTCGAACGTTTGATTCTACATTTTACTGTCAACAATTGATGAGATTGAAGCAAGCAATCGAAAAACGCGGACAGAACTGATCAACAGCAAGGGCTTCGTCTTCCATCAGGACAACGCTAGACCACACACATCTTTGATGACTCGACAAAAACTGGGAGAGCTTGGCTGGGACCCTGACCTTGCAACATCGGACTACCATTGGTTTCGGTCAATGCAGAAATCTTTTAATGGAGAAAAGTTGGCTTCAGAAGAAGCCTTTGGAAATTACTTGTCGCAGTTACTCGCCAAGAAAACAGAAAAGTTTACGCTGATGAAACAGTGTCTCTAGCAGAAAAGCGGCAAAAAGTGGTCGAACAAAATGGTACATTTTTGGTTCATTAAAGTTCATTGTAAATATAAAAAAATAAGTTCAGGTTTTTAGAAATACGAAAAAACTTTTTCGACTACCCTATATTTGCTCATTATTTCTTTTTTTGGGCATTCGAGATATGTTCGAAGGACATTGAAAACAAGAAACAGTTATATATAAATTTGTATTCATGTGATGAGAAAGTAGTGACGTAGTTAGTTTGACATGACTCTTTAAATATTCTTTTGGATTTCTTTCGCATAATAATTGAGAATATACAATATGTACATATGTATGTATGTAGATTAGGGTGTTTTTTTTTATTTGAACTATTAATTTTTTCAGTCTCGTCATGAAATTACTTAAAAATCCGAATATCTCGAGAAGTATTAATGATAGCGATTTTGACCTCGAACCTTTTTTATAGCAAATAAAATTTCCTACAAATTTGCCATGTACATTTTTTCTATAGCTCCTATCATTTACGAGATATATACAAAAAAAATGCGAAATGCTTGGAAAAATTAGGCTTAGAGCCCCGTACTACCTCGCCGGTGTGAGTTATGACTTTGTTGCACTGAGCACTTTTGTAGAGTGAACAATTTTGAGAAATATGTGTCTAAAGCCAAAGCGATGCCATAAAATACCTCTGATCTGTAGGAATTTAAAGATAAAAACTCACGATTGTAGTGTATTTTCTATGGAAAATTTTTACAGGCCTTGGTCCAGCTCTTAATGTTAATTTTAAGGGTTAAAATTTTCAGGGAATTTTTTTAGGGTCTTTCCAAGGTAATTTCGTGACGGGACTGAAAAAAATTAATAGTTCAAAAAAAGAAAAACACCCTAATGTACTAATATATGTAGCAAGCAACCAAGCAACTTTTTTCGGACTGCCAGCAGAGGAAATCAAAAACATATTTCAAGGATGCCAAAAAGGATGCAAATTTTAACAGTTGCGTAATGAAATGTGCGCAAATTTTGGCAAAAGATTTTAAATTGAATGTCAACTGAAATTAATTTTACCGCCTGGTGTGAACGCAACATATGTATTTGTGGGCATAAAGGCGCTTATGTGCCGCTTCTTGGTCAACTGGAGCAAGGCGGTGAGCTTTGAAAAGTGAAAAAAAGAAAAATAGCGGCGCTTTCAACGACAAACTGCCAATAACAACAACATGCGCGCTAAAATTAACCACCCTAAACCGCTTAGACGCTGCTAGCGTAGCTGACTAGACTCTAAACTACGCTACGCAACGCGCTCTACGCATTTCAACGCGCCTATTTTTGTATTGAATTCATGCTACTATTTATTTGCACAAACTTTTACTATGCCATAAGCGGTGTAGCGAAGTGCCCGTTGCTAACGGCAGCGAAATCCGCGTAATGGCTTAACCATGCCACAATGTAAACACTTAAACATCCACCGTCAGCATAGGCGTTGTCGTAGCAGAGTATGCGTGTGCACGCACCCTGTTCTGGGCCTATCCGGCAGCGGTATATGTACGCACTACGCACAGTACAACCACCACCGCTACAGTGGTGGCACATGTAACGCATCACACACACATACATACTTACATATGTATGTATGTATGTATATATGGATCGGCCTAAACGCATATCCTTGCTGACTTCCTTCCTTATTTCATTTTCGTACACACACACACATGCAATCGCAGCTACAGCTTGGCTTTCTGCAACTGCGCGCATCCACCCTATGCCTAGCTGTATGCAGCCTTTCGAGCTGTTTGAATTCTTTCTTTGCATTTGTATGCGTGTGCCCTGTATTTGACAATGGGACAGTGTGGTGTGGCGTGGCCATGAAAATAGACGCTGTGCGTATATTTTAGATTTATTGCTGTTCGCCCACTTTGTTGTGGTTGTTGTTGCTGCTGTTGCTATTTCTGGTGGTGCTGCATGATTTTCTGATTTCGCTCAATGCATTCATTTCTTTTGCACTTCAATTACATTTTTACTTTTGCTATTTTCTAGTTTTGCTGTGCGTTCTGCTGCTCTCGTGCTGTGCGCCTGTTCGTCTGTTCTGCGTATCGGATATTAGAAATGTGCGTGCAGTTTGTGCGTATGACTAGATGCGTATAACATATACGTTTATGTGTGTGTGTGTGCGCTTAGTTGCTGGCAGTCATCGACACCGGTCTGCGTGTGGGACAGCAGTTCATGTACGCACTTTTTGACTGCTGAGTTATTACCTATGAAATAAGGGTTGCAATTTCTCCCCCTTTCGGTTGGCAGTGCGCACAGAGATCAGGGTGTTGACATTGAAAAAATATTTGTGAAATCTTAGAAGCTTAGAAAAATTGCGATCACACATATGTATGTATGTATGTACATATATACAAATTGCACTATGTGGGGAAAAAACGCAAAAACAATATATTGTGTACTATTTTTGGAATTTCCATTTAAATAAAAAAAAAAAAATTTCAAAAAAAAATATTTTAAAAAATATTTTTAAAAAAATTTTCAAAAAAAGGTTTCTAAAAAAAATTCAAACTTGTCTACCTTAATTTTGAAATATTTAATCTATTCTATCATCTTTAAACTATTATTTTCAAAACCGAAAAACAGTTTAATAGTTCAATCAGATAAGCTTTACTAGTGCCAAGAAATAGTTTCAAAGCGATATGAGGAAGAATTGGCTTTCTTACACAATTATTTCTTAGTGAAACTGCGCCTTTTCTGCTATCTAGATATCGGTATCTAATCTCCTAAAAAAGTGAGAAGAACAAACCCTGATTGAAATAACCAAAAGATATCTCGAGTGCGTCTGGCCCTCGATTTTCTGCTGTCAATATATTCTTTTAGACAGGTATGTCTTTAAAAACTGACTCTATGGTCTACGTAGAGGTGTACAGACCCATATTGCTCCTTTTTCAAGCACTAGAACTCATAGAAAACCACAGCTCCTTTTTATATACAAAATTTGTCACGACAATCTCACTACAACTGATGGCTACTAGTCCCCACCACCGTCACCATTATCAAAGCTACGTTCAAAAGCTTCTCTAATCTACAAATCTTAAGGAGTTCCCTATATCGAAAGAAGTGAGATAAATTTGTTTCAGGTTGTGACTTTTGGGATTGACAGAACCTCAGTCAGTGATATAAGCTTTTCTAATCTTCTGACTAAATAATTTCCTCTATCTTGGAACCAGCATTAACATCAACAACAACATCAGTCTTGAAATCCAACGCAGAATAACTCTTGGTAACAGGTGCTACTTCGAACTGAGTAGGCAATTTAGAAGTAAAGTCCTTTGTCGACGTACAAAAACCTAGTCACTCATTGTTCCCGTTCTGCTATATGATGCAAAGGCATGGACGATGACAACATCTGATAAGTCGGCGTTACGTGTTTTCGATAGAAAGGTTCTGCGGAAGATTTATGGCCCTTTGCGCATTGGCATTCTTTGCGTCGATGGAACGGTGAGCTGTATGAAAGATACGACGACACTGACATAGTTCAGCGAATTAAGAGACAGCTCTTATGTTGGCTTGGTCATGTCGTCCGAATGAATAAAAACAATCCAGCTCTGAGAGTATTCGACGCAATACCCGCCGGGTAAAGCATAGGAAGAGGAAAACCACGGAAAGACCAGGTGGAGAAGCACTTGGCTGCACAGAGATTATTTGAGATATTTCTTGAAACATAGGATAGGGCTTGTGATAGACCATATGGCTTAGTTTGATGATGGCTGGAAGTTTTGACGAGAGATTTATACGTTATGCTTCCAGAAATCTCAACTTTTTGGTAGTGGAAGTCAAATTCTAATAAAGTATCTCATGAAAAACTTTCAAGAATGCAATGCCAGCATTGACCTTCGAAAAGGAATATGGTTACTTTTATCTGGGTGTACATATATTTCAAGCTGAGGTCATTGCTTTGCGAAGCTGGCCTCTAATGCACCTACAGACAATTCAACATCTACATACGGAGACAGCCTAGCATGGAGGCTTCGAGGGCAGTGAAATAGTTGACGAAATTGCCAAAAATGGTATAGGGCTAACAGCCGAAAATTGATCAACATTGGGAAACTTATGATCTGAACAGAAGCATGCTAAAAAAAAAAAACAAAACCCGATGGAACGAGCTATCGAGACTGTAGGATCATGATGAAAATGTCTAGATCAAGACACCAAGGAAACAATGGAGCATCTCTTGTGTAGTTGTCCCGCATTGGCAAGACTACGCTTTAAGCAACTGGGAATCCCGCGGTAGCATGGAGAAGGTATCGATAGTGAGGACGCAGAGTCTGTTAAAATTCGCGTCAAGCGCTGGTAACCTAAAGGATGACTACTCCTCATGGACATAGAAACTGAACCCCAAACGACCAAAACTGGTCTGTGCATAGCTTATTGACCTAGCAGATTAACCTAACCTAAGATTTTATCTGGGTTAAAAAAACTACAATTGGGAGGCGGTTGTTTGAGTTTCAATAAAATTAGAACGTACTTAACTTATATTACTATTAAGTTCGTCCAAAAAATGGAGACTGAGAGAGTGTTTTACTGATAACTCAAAGATAAGCACGACTTACGAATGAAAGACGTTTTCTTTTATTTCGGATCTAATAGACGACAATTTGGCAACGACTGTTGAGTTAGAATAAAGTTATAAAGTGCTTTGCAAAGCTTCTGTCAAAAGATGGAGATTTCTGAAGGTAAAAGTACAGAGGAACTTGCTTTTTTGGGCACAAAATATTCTAGATGTGTTTTGAAATAGAAGGAGTGCGAATAATGTAGTAAGAAAATTAATTTATCTCAAAATAGTTAAAACAACAATAGAGTAAATTAAAATTATCTACGGAAAAACCGTTAAAATTCCACCTACAAATGACGGCCCCTGAGAGAACACCGAAGTTCGGAACTGATTGTAGTGAATTGGTATAGAACAAATCTGCAGAAAAATGTTGCATAGCATCCGGCCCCCAAGAGAACTCTGCGCTAGGGGGGAATTACGACCGTTCTCTTCCCTTCTCTCTTTCACTGAGTAGAGGTTGTCAGAATGTCAAAGTGTCTATTTTCGAATAAAAGTATTCGTATTAACACTCCGTCTATTGTAAAATATATGTATGTATAAAGAAGATTTTCTTAAAAATGACATTGACTGAAAGTAGACTGAATCGTGAATCCCGAAGCTACTTGGTTTCTATATTATGCGAGCAGTTCAGAGTTGTATGGAGTTGTGAGTATAAACATGCTTATAAATATACAGAGGTACTTACTAGATTTCTGCGCTGTCGCTTTAACTAATCCATTAGTTGGTGTAAATATGATAATTACTGAAAGAGAAAAAGAAGAAAGGAAACGAAGATTAGACGAACGAAACATAATTAAATGTAATGAAACTACAAACATCAAAATGTCAAAAAATGGGTGCAATGTGGCCAACGAAGCTAGGCATAGTAGGTAAGCAAAAAGAAATAAAAAATAAAATGCTAGCATGGAAAATAGAAAAAGGAAAGTGGCGGAAAAAGAAGGCAAAAAATAAAAAAGGAAAAAAACAAAGAAAATTTAGAAAAAGAAATAATAGTAAAGAATTTGCTGTTTTCTATGTACATATGTGTGAGTGTGTAGTTAAGTATGTTTGTATGTATGTTTGTCTGTGTGCAAACAAATAGTTTCCAATACGAATGCTTTGTGAGTGAATTGGAAATTAGGCGAATGCTTGCCGCTCTATGACGCTGCAAACACAAAGAAACCAATGTTCATATGTGGGCACGTGCGTATGTATATATGTGAATGCATTAAACACACACACATATACATATACATATATATATATATATTTTACTATGTACAGTTAAGAAAATTCTTGAGTGCATGCGCTGCGACTCAAAGTGTATATATACATACATACATCTATACAAGCGTATATGTACATATGTATGTATGTATATGCGTATACGTACATATATGTATGAGTATTTGTTCACGTGTATATATGTATGTATATATACATATGTGCCTATGTATGCATGTCACTCTCTCACTCCCTTTATTGCCGCTCCCACTCTCGTAATGTTGAGCACACCCACTCTCATTCACGCGCAGTTTGCTTTTCCCTTACATGTGCACATGTGTGTGTATGTAACTTTGTCTGTATATGTAGCGCCTACTTGTAAAAATACAATTTGTGTATGTATCTAGGCTGTTTCTTTGTATTTGTAGCATTTCCAGTCAAATTTTCCAAACCGACTTTTCCGCTGTCGAACAGCAACCTACGCTGTAGTAGCTGCCTGTAAAGGCACTGTAAGCGGACAGCAAATGTTAAAGCGCTCGGCCAAAGAACTGATAAGCACAGTGGTACGTTAGGCTACAAAAATTGATTAAAAATATTTTATATGACTTTTTGCACAGAGTATACTGTGGGTGAGTAATTTTTTTATATTTTTTAAACAACAAATGCTTAAATTTTTGTTATTAATTTTAAGAAATATTTTTATTAATTTTTGATAATAAAAATTGCTTTGTTCCCTTTTTAAATTAAAAAATTATTTTATTTTTTTATAATTATTTTATTTTATCAAATAAGAAAATTTGCTATAAAACCTAAAATAAAAAAAAATGTTCTCACACAAAAGTAGTTGCTTATATTTGCTACTTTTGTAGTACTGTTAATCAGTATTTTATTTTTTTTTGAGTTTTTAATTTAAGTATTTGTTATTTTCTCCCAATGTATGTCAAATATTTATTTAAATTTCTAAAAATAAAATTTGATCCACTGTACGTCAGAATAATAATATAATTTTTCCCAAAAAAAACATATAAAAACAAATATATTTGTCTCACTCTTCGTAAAAATAATTATATAATTTTTTCCAAAAAAAAAAAAAATATTTTGGCTTCACTGTGGGCTAAAAAAATTAATTATAATTTTTACCAAAAAAACGTATTGTTCCACTGTATGTCCAAATAATTATATAATTTTTTACAAAAAAATATTTTTGTGCCACTGTAGGCCAAACAATTTAAAAAAGGTTTTTCAAAAATAAATTTTTGTGCCACTGTGCATTAAAAATTTATTTAATTTTTTCAATAAAAAAATTGCTAAAAGAATTTTTTTTTTTTAAAAAAAATTTTGTGCCGCTGGGCATTAAAATTTTATTCAATTTTTTCAATAAAAAATTGCTAAAAATATTTTTTGTCACTATAAATCGACATAGTACTTCGCAGAATGTATGGATGTAGGTATGTAAGCTATGTTAATAATGTGTACTTACATACATACATACATACGTACATATTAACATAGTTGCCGTTGTGAAGTTTGAATGTTTGTAAATATGTACAGTTCGGAAAATTGGCTGTTGACGACGCCACACACAGCTAATGTGTTCTCCAATTCGCTTACCGGCCGTCGTCGACTGTGCTCGCAAGCGACAGAAGAAGCAAACCTATAAACAGAATAAGGCGAATGCTAAGTCAAATGCTAAGCGAGCGTCAACGTCGCTAACGCGCTGCTACGCCTTATGGCTGTATAGTGCTATACGTTCGAACACATACGAAAGCATGCGCACACATACAATACGCACACATGCCCGTTGTATTAATGGCGAGCAAGCGTACGAGCATACGACTGGCAGCGGCCATTTTGATTTTCGTTTTTCCGGCATGCAACCGAAACAAAGGTAAGGCGACTAGCAGCAAGCAACGTACAGCCAGTAACAGTGACGCCGACTGCGCTGCCGCTGTGAAATATTTTGCGTTTGCTATACGCTTTTCCAGGCCTGTTAGCGCGTTGGCAGCAGCGCAGCGTAACAGCTAAGCGACATTGTAGCGTCGAAACGGCAGCAACTGCGGCACAGAGGCAGGCAGAAACTCAGTTTTACGGCGTTTTTCACGGCGGTGTTTGAGCGATTCATTTTCCTGGCGAGAAAAATTCTCAAAATTTATTGAAAACAAGGTGAAAATTTAAATAAAAAATATAAATTTTCAGAAATTTTATAAAATAAAGCAAAGTGAATTTTTTGTTAGCAAAAATAAGCTTCTCAAAGTGGCACTTAATTGCTGAAAAATACAATGCAATATTTTTTCGTGTGAAAATTTCAAGCGTACAGTGCGTGGTTTAAGCGTTGTGCTCCGATCGAGCTGAGAAAATTTGAGAAAAAATTATATTGAGCGCGGCGGTGTATACTACATACTGGATAACTGGATACATAACCTCAATGTGTAAAGCGGTGTGAAAGAGAATTGAGCAAATGCAATAAATCGTGAAAATACGAAAATAATTTGAGAAAAAATTTTAGTAATTTTTTGAAATGTTTAAATATTTTCTGAAAAGTGTGCTGAAGCGTACGCAGTCAGCAGAGAGTCGTGCGTAAACGCTAATATGAAAGAAAATATTGACGAAATAAATTATAAAAGCATTTTTGTATGTAAATACAATGAGAGTGCCAAACATTGCTCGTGTTAAGCTTTAAACAGAATATAGAAAAGGCAAACATTGAGCTAACAATATTAAAAAAACGAATTTAATAAAATAGCGTGTGATAAGCAAAATCAAAATGTTAAACAACTTCTATAGAAATTTTTCGCACTAAAAAGACGCTTAAACCTTTTCATAGATGAAACAAATTTTTCAATGAAAAATTTTTAAATATTTTCTCAAAACAATTCACCCAAACAAAATCGGAAAAATGCAATGTCTGAACCTTTGCTAAATATTTTTTATACCGATTCTCATAGCAGCTATGCCACTTTTTGTTGATAACTGACTAAAAAGTTCGGACTAGCCGCCGCCAAACGAATGCCGCATTTTTAAACAAAGCCTTTTTTATGCCAGAAATATGTATATGCCAAGGTAGCATAGCTGGGATGCAAAACTTTGCGGTATTCGAAGCACTCAATACCAAAGTCTAAAAATTGTACCCCTCATAAAACAGTTTGGATGGCTTCTTCTACAGAGACTTAATCTTCAAAGTGTTTTTGCGTATTGGAAAAGGCGTATTGGACTCAGGCAAATCTAATCCATGCTTTGAGAGATTCTTAACTACTCTTTATGGTTTTTAAAGGCTTAAGACAGCAGGATGTAGACCATGCTGTGATTTAATAGTCCCTATAAACCCCCTTAATGGCTACAAATCAAACCAAGTTTACCGTTCCAATTGGATTTTTAAGTAATTGCCTTCCAATTCGAAATGTTTATAACCTTGAAAATAGACTGCAATAAATTTTCTGCCGATTACAGCGATTTTTTACAATCCGTTACGTTCTAATTTTCAACTACAAGGAAGCAAACACACATTTGGAGTCTGCATTATGGAGAAAAGGCCACAATTTGAGGTTAATTTCTACAAATGCAAAATAAATTTCGAAAGAAGTATTGTTAGCTTTTGGAAGATCTATCTTGTAAAATCGAGTCTACGCCAATAAAGAAGAGGAATACAGTTTTAGACCCCAGAAAGTTCATGCGTCACATCTGTGCTTACTGTAGTTATACCCCAAAAAAAAACTCTACTGCTCTCCAAAATCGTATAAATGGCTTAGATAATATACGCTGGTGTCACAGAAGTTGCAGGCCCTATAACTAACCTCTATATAGGTTATTTTGCCGACAGTGAGGTCAAAATTACTCGCGCGGCCTCGCATTTATATTCAGAAAAGCAACTACTGGTTATCTAACCGTTAAATTTATAGCCAATACACCCATTGGCAACAACAACGTCTTATGCCCTTCGATGTTTCGAAAAAAAGGAGTCTGAAAGCCAAATACTTATACCACAATTTTATACATTTCTTTTTAAAAAGTATATTTTTAATTTAATTGTTTTCTGCTTAATATATTTTTATTTTTTTTTTAATTATATAAATTTTTTATAAAAAAAATTTTACCTTTAAATTTTTGTACGAAAAATATATTTTAATTTTTATAAAAAATAAAATTATGTACAATATTTTTTAAGAAAAATATATATTTTAAATTTTTATATTTTTTTTATAAAAAAAATATTTTTTTTAATCAAAAAATAACAAAAAAAAATTTAAAATCATTGCATTTTTTTTTAATCAAAAAATAAAAAAAAATTAAAAATATATATTTTTAATAAAAAATAAAAAAAAATCCGATCTTTTTAACTTTTATAACAAAAAAATTATGTATTTATGTATATATTTTTTATAAAGTTATATACATAGTATGTATAAGTAATTTTTTTTAACTTTTATAAATTTTTTCACAGTAAAAAGTATGTTTTTAATTTTTATCATTTTTTTATCAAAAATGTTTATTAACCATTCTATAGTATTCAGAACTTTTTTGATTCTGAACAAAATATAGATTAAAATTTTGTTAAAGGAAAATAATGTATGCACATACTACATATATACTCTTTATAAAGAAAAATACACTTTTTAAAAAATTAATTATGTAGATTCTTTCTATAAAGAAATATATGTACATATATGTATATTGTTCATTTTCATAAATTTTTCCATAATAAAAATTATATTTTTTATTTTTACAATTTTTTTTTATCAAAAATACTCATTAATGTCTATTCTGTAGTATTCAGCACTCGTTTTCATGTAATCCTAAGATGTTTTGTTAAAACTAGATCATCAAGAAATGCATAACTCCAAAATTGGGAACATTATTGCTATGATTTCAGACATTTTTTAGAAGTTCTCAAACAATTTACTAACTAAGTACTACAAAGAATAAAAATTTCCTTCATTATTAATGTAAAAATAAAACTATTTGCCATTTATGCAAAAATTATGTCAAAAAAAATTTCAAAAAATACTAATAAAAAACAGAAAAAATTTTCAACCAAATTTACTACTACTCGCACATTTGTGCCATCCCAAGCACATACAAAACATTTCACTATCGGCAACAGCCCTTAAACAACCCGAAACTATGCGGAAAATAAGAAAAAACATACACACTTCTTACTACTACACTTTTACTACTAGTTTTACTACGCTACGCCGAATTTCCACTCGCTTTTCTTTATAGTAAATTTTTGCGAATCTCTTTTTCGCTTACTACTTGCTTGCCTTTGCTGCCTCTTCTACACTTTTTCTTCCATTTCGCTTTAGAAAAAAAATGCTTAAAAATGCCAACAATTAGCTCGCAGCAAAAATTTTCAACAAAAAAACAAAAGAAAGCGCACGAAAAACGAATGAAAGCACGAATGTGTGTATGTTAGCGGCGCAGCGCAGCGTGAATCCCTACAAGAGCATTTTCATCACCAACATCCATCAAAAATGCCAAACATTTATTCACCATTTTTTCTGCACTTTTCCATATTTTCTTTTTTCCCATTTCGTTTTTCACAGTTTTCCGCTGCTTAGTTGCTTCCTTTTACTTTCTTTCGTTCGCCTACAAGTTTTTCACTGCCACCCCCTTGGTTTGTATATATCGTGTATATACGCGTGCTTGTGTGTGTGCTTTGGCTTTTCTTCGCTCTCGCTGGAGTTTTCATCACCCTGCTCATGCTCTAACGCACATTGTATACGTTTGCACTTCCATTACCGCTATTCGCTTTACACGTTCATTCGTTTTGTTTCTATTTTTGTTGTCGGCGCTTTCCAGTCGGTATACAGCGTCGGCAGCCATTGAGCCGCGCTAACCCCACAAGCGGTTGGCTTGTTTTCACAAAATCCCACAGTGGCCCCTCATATACTTGCCTAGGTGTTCATGTCTTCTTATTGGAAATTCTTAGAAATGTGTTCCAAGTTGCAAAAAAAGGAAGCACATATGTAGTAGGATACGAGTAATGGCAAATATGTACATATATAAAGCTAGGAGTAAGTTATAGACAGGAACCGATTATCTAAAAAACCGGTATGCTTTGAGCATCTACACGTAGTTGGATCGATTTAAACTCTATAAATCAAAATCTAAGGAAAATTGGCATGCTTTGAGAATCTACATGAAGATCAATCGTTTTAAACTCTATAAATCATGTTTTGAGACGGTCGGGTGTTCCTAGCACCGTGTTACTTCAAATTAGGAAAGACCTCGCCTAAATACTGGAGTATTTCTACCATAATCTAGACCTAAGTAAATAGCTCTAAGCACTGCATAGCACTCCTTTTTTGCTTTCCCTTCCGGATTTCTTTGCTATACAGTAATCCAACGCTTTATGTTTAGACCTTGCCGAAGTGTACTATGGTTTCATACGGATAGACGATCACGACCGCTCCCATTGATTAATTGCAGAAATAATATAAAGTAGTTATTGAATTTGAGTATCTAAGACATATTATGTACTTGTATCCGTAAGCGGAAATAGTTCATAGGGAATGAAGTTATCAAAGTTTATGAAAGCTTATCAAACCTTCTGTGGATCTTAATAAGTTCTTGTTGAAAAATAAGGTTTTGGACTGCTTTTGAAGTTTTCAAACCGGCAAGATTCTAAAGCAAGATCTTCTTTGCTGCAATTTTGTCAGGGAACAGTGGAGTTTTACTCTTACTCTCCCTGAAATCACTATATGATCACAATTATCAGCTCAACATGCATTTGAGACCCTAACAATAAGTTTCGTCGATGATTCAGGAAATCTAAAACTTTTTTCTAAACCGCCGTAATCGTAATGGCAACTTTATTATTTCGAAAAATTATAGTTAGACCAAACATTAAATATTCTATAAGGTAGAAATCTTTTTATTATAACAACTAACAAGAAATTAAGGCAACTCTTCGCTGGGTTCAAGCAGCACCTACGCAACGTGTGAGCAAAGTTCAGCTGATGTCCTTTCTTCGCCTTTCACATATATACGCAAACACATACACCCGCAAATAAATCACATACACATACTTAAGCACGCGTAATTTTCAATATTTTCTCTGCTTTCGCCAGCAAACAGCTGGAAGACGCGTAAAAAAGGACACACGAATTAATAAAATATGTAAATACAATGCCTTATGGCGGCTGAGCGCTAAAAAGTAGGCAAAAAATCAATAAAAATGATGTTCCTTTGCAGGCATTTAATAAAGAGTGTGTGAACATTTGAGCAAATAAACTAAAAATTTCTAGTTCGGTAAAAAATTTTGCAAAACGAGTCTTGCAAAAAAAAAATTTTTGGAAACGGAAAAATTTTCGTAATCAAAAATATAAAAAAACGGTGTAAAAACAGCGTTAAAAATTTTTCATATAAAAAATTTTATAAAATTTTCATAAAAATCACTGGCATATGCAAAGTATGCCAACCACTTGCAACAGCAATCAACAGCAGTTAAAGCAACAACAGCAACAGGCGCACCTACACACGGCCAACGCCAGCAATTTGGATTATAACACGTAAGTGCAGCGAAAAATTATTTTTATAAAGAAAAGTTTATATTTTTTTCTATAGAAAAAAACGGTTATGAAAAACTGTTTAGGAAACTTTTTTCTTAATTTAAAATAATGAAAAGTATGGAAATTGAATTAAATTAGCGATACAATGAAAAAAAAAAATCGAAAAACATAAAAAAATTCGATTGAAACAAATTTATTTATAAAAATTTAATTGGTTTTTATTTACATATATTTTTTCAATAGTTTTTTTTAGCTAAAAAAGTTATTTTTTATAAAGAAAATTTAATATTTTTTTCAATAAAAAACAATACAAATTATGAAAAATTGTTTATGAAATTTTTTTAAAGATTAAAATTAAATCAAAAATGCGGAAATTTAAATTGACGATACAATCACAAAAAATTTCGAAGAACATTAAAAATTCGACTGAAAAAAATTGTATTATACATTTTTTTGTTTTTTTTTAAGTAGTTACTTTTTTTAATAAAAATATTATATTTAATAAGAAAATATTTGAAATTTAATTAAATTATTTGGAGAAAAAATAACTTAAAAAATTATCTTAAAAAAATCTTAAAAAGAATTTAAAAAAATCAAAAAATATATGTGAATAAAAATTATGAAGAAAAGTTTTTATTCACATATTTTTTGATTTTTTTTTTATATTATAAATTTTTTTTTGAAGAAAAATTTTTATTTTTAAATTATTTTTGGTTTTTTTTTTTTTTATTTTTAAATTCTTTTTAAGGTATTGCTTATTATTTTATAAATAACTATATCATATGTTATGTTCTTGGTATAAATATAAATAGGTGCTAATCATTTCGCAACAAAAGGTTATGCCTACGCAACGCTGTTAAAAATAGCGCCGAGCTTGTTACAAACCCACAAGCCACATAACAACCCACGCGCCTAGTTTGACGCCTACAATGGCTGCATTAGCAAGTTTTTACCGTTAATTACATACAAATGTCACCTATTTTTAGGCGTACAACAGCTGTGGCGCTGAGATGAGATCCTAACAATTATTGAGTAAACAATCCCACTAGGCATCAATAGCGCTTATTTTGTGAAAAAATCTAGAATTTAACACAGATTTTGAGGGCAGAAGAATGTGAGAAGCTTTTCCACGGTAAAACTATTTTTAAATTTCTTAAATATTTTCGATTACATTCAATTTGAATATATCGAATTAGATGGAAAAACTTAATTCCGACAAAAATTCCTTCAGAGCTTTTGTAAAACTTTCGTTTACATTTAAATTCGTTGTCAGAAGAAGTTTTTCGGAAAACTTTTTTAGAATTTCTTATATACTTTCGATTACATTTAATTTGGATGTCGGAAAAGTTAGAAAAATTTTTTTTCGTGATATAGTTCTTTAGAGCTTTGTAGTACTTTTGCTTAACTTTAACTTTTCTGCCGAATAAGATGGAAAAAGTTACTCCCAAGAAAAATTCCTTCAGAGCTTTGTAATACTTTCAGTTACATTCAATTTTTTTGTTAGAAAAGAGTGAGAAGCTTTTTTCTCGATAAAACGTTTTTAGAATTTCTTAAATACTTTCCATTAACTTTGATGTGAATGTCGGATAAGTTAGAAAAACTTGTTCTGAAATATACTTTTCCAGAGCTTTTGTAGTACTTTCGATTAACTGTATATTTATGCTGAGTAAGATGGAAAAAGTTACTTTTGAGGAAAACTCCTTTAGAGCTTTTGTAAAACTTTCATTTACATTTAATTTTGTTATGAGGAGAGAGTGGGACGCTTTTTTCTCAGTAAATCTTTTTTTTAATTCTTAACTACTTTCGATTAATTTTGATTTGAATGTCGGATAAGTGAGAAAAATCTTTTTCCGAGATATACTTCTCCAGAGCTTTTGTAGTACTTTCGCTTAACTTTAACTTTTCTGCCGAATAAGATGGAAAAAGTTACTTCCGAGAAAAATTCCTTCAGAGCTTTTGTAATACTTTCAGTAACATTCAATTTTTTTGTTAGAAAAGTGTGAGAAGCTTTTTTCTCGGTGAAACGTTTTTAGAATTTCTTAAATACTTTCGATTAACTTTGATGTGAATGTTGGATAAGTGAGAAAAATCTTTTTCTGAGATATACTTCTCCAGAGCTTTTGTAGTACTTTCGAGTAACTTTAATTTTTCTGCCGAATAAGATGGAAAAAGTTACTCCCAAGAAAAATTCCTTCAGAGCTTTGTAATACTTTCAGTTACATTCAATTTTTTTGTTAGAAAAGAGTGAGAAGCTTTTTTCTCGGTAAAACGTTTTTAGAATTTCTTAAATACTTTCCATTAACTTTGGTTTGAATGTTGGATAAGTTAGAAAACCGTTTTTTCGAGATATACTTCTCCAGAGCTTTTATAGTACTTTCGAGTAACTTTAATTTTTCTGCCGAATAAGATGGAAAAAGTTACTTCCGAGAAAAACTCCTTTAGAGCTTTTGTAAAACTTTCATTTACACTTAATTTTTTTTATCAGAAGTGCGTGGGAAGCTTTGTTTCCGGAAAAGCTACCTGAGAACCTGTCAAATACTTTCGGTTACCTTTATTTTGATATCGGATATGTAAGAAAAACATTTTCGAGGTATACTTATCAAGAGCTTTTGCAGTACCTTTCATTTTTCTGCCGAAAAAGATGGAAAAAATGACTTATGTACTTGAAAACTTCCTTCAGAGCTTCCATAATACTTTCATTTCCATTTAGTTTTGTTGGCAGCAAAGTGTGAGAAGCTTTCACTGTGTGCAAAAATGTATATATGTGACTTATGAGAAATATTGGAAGTCTTCGTACCGAAACCGAAAGCAAATCAGCGCTGTTATGATGTTTCAAGTTATTTAACATTAGTATAGGTGATCAAAGCGTGCTTGCTGGAACATAAGGCAATCGATTCTGAGTAATGAAACCAAACTTATATTTTCCGCCGATCAAGACTTTTGACCAGAGCAGCTATTTTACTTTTTTAAAAGTTCTGCGTTCAGAAAAATGTTGCGTTACTACTTAATCCTTCTCTAAAGAATACGTTACTGGTACGTATCAGTACACTCCAAAAGATTCAAAGCCTTTCAGATACCCAATCAGCGCTGAATCGAAAATTCGATCACAGTCTCCCAGAGCCACACTTTTTACTAAAGTTACTAGTGTTTCATACGCAGAGGGTCTGACTTAAGGTCATTCTAGATCGCTTTTAAAATTACTATAATTGTCTTGGACCTCGTTGTTGCTGCGATCTCGGCACTTTCATATATTTATTTTTCCAAGAAGTATTTCTATTTTCTTAAAGTTTAAACTGTTACAACTTCCAATGCTATTTTTGGAACAGCTATACTCCGATGTATAATTCTAAGGCAAGATCTGTGTTAACGTTGAGCTATAAATCAAGAAATTGCTTGTATTATTTTTCGCTTTGGCTTAGTTCTCACGTGATCGGACCAAAATTCCTTCTATCTTGTTATACTAACTCTAAAATACACACTTTCTTTGTTCCAAAAATATACCAACGCTAGTCGCTTCCGCATTCATTTCCGACTTACAACGCGGAAAAAAGATCAATGCGTTACTTTACTCGAAAAGTGGCATGCATTAGAACGATTCTTGTTTAGCAATTTGTATGCGAGCTCTCACCTACTCATGTGCGACACGCGTTCTTGGAAAACCGAAATATCCCAGCCAACTACATAAATATAAAAATAAACAGACGTGGAAAAAAACATGCTATTGCATCACAGACAGACAAGAATTTTTCCACTTCCGTGTCTGACTAGTAGACGTTATAGCTTCCCCGACAGCACACATCCCACCCAGAGTCAATGCTAAGTTTGCCGCAAACAGTTTTTCATCTCAGCAACGCGTTGTTTTGTCTGTCTGTCTGCACCGCACAACGGCTGTTGAACTTTAGAATTCTACATATAAAAACAACAACAACATAAACAACATGAAAATAGTCAGCGAACGCGCGTATGACTCTGCGCCGCATATACTCTGACTACGGATGCTGTGACGCTAAATTTAGCACGATCACACACTTTTCGTTTCTTCCGTTTCGTGCGGCCTCGTGCACCACAATCTGACGGAATGTTGTGACAAATGCATAAAAATACTAGACAGCGTTGACTGACTGCAGCACTGATCAACGGTTAGGCGTTCATTGAAATATTTTGGTCTATGTCACTCTTCATATTCGAGCGTTTCTGTGGTTGTTTTGTGAATGGCAACGCATTCTGCTCACTACTAAAAGAATTTTACTTATAGATATTTTTTTGAGATGTGGTGGAAGTAGCAATCTTTGATGGATGTCAAAAGAACAACCCACTTCGACTTGCTTCTCGAATTGATAGCTATACTTGCAGAGCCAGTTAGGCAAATAAAGGACTAAACGAGTAATCTAGGCTCTACAACAGACATTTTAGGTGATCTTCATTCAACAATTTTTGAAATTTTTCTTAGACGACAACACCTATAAGGACCTATCTAAGATTTTCTGCTTTCTAATGATCTTCATCGATTAACGTTGAGATCCTTCCTGGGCAAAAACATCTACAAGGACTAATGATGTCATATTTATGAGACGTACTGTGATCTGAGGGCTTGAATGCGATGTAGTTCTTAGAAAATGAGATCAACAAACTTTAAGATTGTATCATTAATTCGTAGAATTTAGTGAAGAAGTAAAATATACACGGATTGGGCAGAAACATTCCCAAAAGGAATACGCTTTCAGTTGACTTTAAAAGAAAACTCAAGTGGTCGATCTAAGTGGAATGCCTTCAAAACCCTATAGATTTTACGAGTAACTCAACTTCGCTCAGAATGCAAGGAATCAAGTTTCAAACCGTTTGGTATTCTGAATACTACACTTTTTTCTCAGAAGTCCTTCATTGAAAAATCTAAACTAAAAATGAAACTCGAAAATTCGCCTCGAAAACTAGCTAAACCGTTGCTCTAATAACCAAATAAGTGTACTTGGATGGAGTAATGTTCTGGTTCATTTCAATTATGTAGTACAAACTGTTGTGAGAACGGTGCTTTGTTTATTTCTAGCAGTTTTGTTCGATTTGCAAATTTTTCGGTAACCCACAAGATCTCGGGTTTTCTTATTGAAAATCTGAGTTTGCGAGAAATATAAAAAAATTCTCGTTTTCATGAAGAGAAGTCGCTCTAAATACTTGTGAAAACTTGTATTCCATACGCGTATATCGGAGATCCGAGCTGAAAAGTTATGGAATCTGCAAAATTTACAGCGTCCATGAAGTTAGCTTCATTGAAAGTCTACAAATTGGCGATCTATTTCAAAATTCTACTCTTGGAAAAGCTTGTATTTCTTTTTTGTATTTCAGAGATTCGAGCTGAAAAGCTACATAATATTTTGCGAAATTTACAGCGACCATACTGTCTACAAGCACGACCTACAGTTTAGCGTTAAGTTTTGGAAATTTATGTACTGGAAAATCCTATATTACTTACTCGTATTTCGGAGATCCCAGCATAGGAGTTATAAATTCGTCAAAATCTTCAGCGATCATACTATCTAGAAGCACGATCTATAGTTTAGTGACTAGTTCCGAAATTCTAGATACTGAAAAAACTGTGTTCCTTAGTCGCATATGGGAGATTCCAGCTTAGAGGCTATAGATTCTGTGAATATTCTACTTACAAGTAGGATCTATGTATTATAGCGACCAGTTCTGGAATATTTAGACATTTGAAGTCATCAGCTAGTATTGGGTTTCTCAAACTTTTTCATTATGATTTTCGCTTGACAGACTCGAGTCCTCATTAGCGCTTACCACCAATCCACTCTTGCTTAGCACTATCTATAAGAAATGTCGATAAGATAACAGTTACACCTATCCAAATGACTTAAGCGGGTAGAATGTGTGAACGTATGAAACCCAGTGGAACGCAATCAAATCAAAAATTAACCAAAAAATGCTTTCCTGAAGGCGGACATATGACACATCTCAGCTGTCGGTGTCACGCTTCAACGAAATGCCGCTCTCGGTACAATTTAGACAAAGTGGTTGCTGAGACGGGTTTATTCTCTATATAAAGAATGTTGTGTGACGTTACTGCTTATTAAAAATTAATTAAAACTTTACGACTTAATCAAAGAGTATAGAAACTGGCTTTCCAGTTTGGTTGCTACCAAAAAACTACTCCGAAACAAAAAACAAAAGAAAATGTTTCTCAAAAGCTTTAGAATGAAGTGCGAACAATGTAATAATCTAAATAGAAAAGTGGAAAACTATAAATAAAACCAACGTGGGTATAGCACAGCTCGACACTAAATTCGCACAAACTGCACACAACTCATAGTCTTAACGCAAGCAATGAGATAACAGTACAAAAAAAGAAGAAATAACAAACCAGCGCGTATCATTGCAGCAGCCAACGAAACTTGTAGTTTATGAAAAAGAAATGAAAAAAGAAAACGAGTATCCTTTTGAACTTGTAGTGGCCGTATGATCCCGAAAGCATACGCAGGATATGCCGATACGGCCTATTGTGCTCAAGTGACATAAGCGAGCGTTTTATGTGTAACAGGACTAAGCGCGTTGGGTTGCATGACAGTGGAGAGGACAATAGAGGTAGACGCAGGAACCAGCCAAACAGCCAACTAACGAACTAACGCCAAAACTTGTTCAACGATACGCACAGGAGCCGCACACGAACAGACTTACGTAGAAACTTTGCGTAGTTATTACGGCGGCGCCCAAAAGGTAACGTGCCAAACAATTGAATTTGAATTAAAATAGAAAAAGAAAAGAATTTCAAATGGAAAACATACGCAAATGGATGATTCAAACAGCTGGAAACGGGAATGGCAAAGTTGTTGGCAAAAGCTTTCAATGAGAACTGCTGCAACTGGATATTTGAAAGTTGGCTTGCCGTTTGTTCTTATTTCAATTGTTTCGTGTAGTAAATGGTTGTGTTCTTTTCACGGTGTGTGTAGCTAGTTGGATGGGTCGTTAGGTATGAACGAGAGCAGAGTGATGAGTACGTGAATTTATGAATAATTTGTGCTATATAATTGTTTAACAGAACTAACCTTTATAACTTAAAGAAGCGTCAGTTTTCTTAAGAATCTTAAATTTCCATAAAACATGTCGGACAATTCTAATTGGATGAAATTCTCTTTAAAAACCCATATTTGGGTCTATCGTAAGACTTTTAAATGAGTAGTGTCTCTAACGAAAAATGTGATCTCTCAAAAACCTTTACGGCCTATGAAAATCTGTCGAACAGTTCTATTTTGCATTCCTCTAGCATAAAATTCTCTCATAAAAGTTATTTTATTCTACTGATTTCTGAAGAATCTTTGCGGTCTTATAAAATCTGTCGAGCAATTCTATTTTTTCTTCCCTTAGGATAAGATTTTCTTATAGAAAAGAGATATTTTAGTCTACTGAACTTGAGTTTTCTCAAGAATCATAACTTTCCCAGAAAACATCTCGGACAATTCTAATTGGAAAAAAATCTCTTGTAACAACCACATTTGGGTCCATTGTTGGATTTTTAAATGCCTTAAGCCGCTAACGAAGAATCGAGTTTTCTGTGGAACCTTTACAGTCTAATAAAATCTGTCGAACAATTATATTTTTTCTGCCTTTAAGAACCTTAAATTGCATTCCGTTTAATTTGTTTTCGATTATAGTTGATTTCTCGGGACTAGAGCTACAAGTTCCTTTCGTTTTCATAGGCCGGACTGCCTTAAAAGGGAGTTTTTTTCATTTTAATGGATCTATTTATTGCCGACATCGTCATTAATCCTTTCATAAGATACAGCAAATGCGTAACCAAGCTCTTCCCGATGCCCTTAGAATACCACACTGGATATTTGTAAGCTTGAAGCTCATTATTTCATGCGGACGGTCTAACCAACTTGGTTCCTGCATATTTAAAAAAAAAAAAAAAATTCACTGACTTGTCGAACTGCGCTCGTATGACCGACCCCCTTTAGAGAATTGAGCTGAAAGAAATTGTACTATAGAGTGCCATAACGCGTGTCGCATGTACATGGCGTATGTGTTTTGGGGCATAGCAACAGGCTGAGTCCACTTCTATGCAGACAAACTTCAAGAATGGTAGAGTAAAAATAAAACTATTGTCATTGCATTGAGTGTTAGGTAAGCGTTTACATTCATAAGCTCAAGAGTTGGCAATAAGTGTACAGTTGGCAATTAAAAGTTTTGACTGAATAAAATTTTTCAAGTGGAAAGGAGTTCGCACTACTTTAATTGATAAACTATGGCATAATGTATGGCTTGAAAACTGTTTCGTTTGCAGCTGAACTCAAAATTTAGAAGAAACCACTTCCTTGCATCTGTATCTGTTTATTCAGTGGAGGTGCAGATATATTTTTTGGTATAAGCTTTAGTCCAAAGAAGGAAGCCTTCTTAGGCTGCAGTTTTCTTCTGCAGCTTTTTCCCATCCTCTGAGAGACAAATTTTTTAATAATCGACTTAAATCTGATTAGCATAAGCATTAGGAATAAAACCACTACAGCGTGAGGTTCCTTAGGAAAAACCATTGCTTGGTCGAGCTTTTCTTACTTGGCGAAGGCGTCTGTCCTTTGCTTACATTTACCAATGGAATGTGCTATTAGCACGGAAATACTTCCGAGAAGTTGGAAAGAAAAACAGAGAGGGGAAAAGAGATACGCTAGAAGATGCATTACCAGTTTAAGTGGGAACTCTATTTGAAGTTTTTTTGGTGTTGGTTTGAAACTTTGATAAACACAAGTCCCACAAAGCTTTAACCACTTAACTACTGCACTATATGTATATATACTTTATCAAATAATCGTTATTTGTACCGAAGATCTTTCAACTCGGTTTTAGTTCGAAGATATATCTCCTTTCTAAATACGTATACCCTAAAGTCCTAAGTACAGGGCCTAAAATTGCTATTGCTTGGCGCTTTATAACACACGAGTTGGATTACTCAACTTTGTAATTATCTAGCGAACTGACTAACAACTGAGAGAGTTCAATAGGCACCTGTGAGTAAAAATTGTGAAAAAGTGGGCATGACCCCGTCATCTAATAAGTTTAATGTACATATCTGCTAAACCCCTCAAGCTACAGCAACCAAATTCACCTAGCGCAAATATTTTAATTCCTACCGACAGTGCGAAAATGAAAGCGGATTATGACCCCGCTCATTCGCAATATAACGGTATCGTTAAAACCTACTAAAAACGTGATAAATAAATAACTAAAGACTACAGAGACATTAGCTTTTACCACTGAGTTGGTATTAGACAACTCTATATGAGCTGGGGTTAAAATTGGAGAATTGGCCTAGCACCGTTCTCCTTTAAGTGAAAATAGATACCCGCAGGCCGGTTTCAACCAAATTCGGTACATGACATTCTTATTTCACAGTACGAAAATGGGCAAAATCTGACTACTGCCACGTCTACTTCCCATATAACGCAATTTTCAATTCCATTTTATTCTTTCACTTTTCAGTATACAGATCAACACACATCAAGAATCAATTAATATATCAAAATAAAACTTTGCTTGAATGGTTACTTTGAGGTGTGTCAGCTCATGACTCTAACTTTCTCAAATCGAACTAAAACTGTTGAAGCCCCTAGATACTGAATATGTGGACCCAGTGCTTAAAGTTGACTTCTTACCGAAAATATCGATCAATGTGTGAGATATGTAATTGAAATTCAGAGTGTAACCGTACCTGATAGTAATTTGTCTATGTGTCAAAGACGGATTAGATAGGGTCATACTTCTCTTAACCCCCAAATACCTACTATAAAAGTTTTGGAATTCCCAGGTAGCTTTATACTGCATATATCGGCCAATACTTGTATGTGGATTGTCTTAATAAAATTGAGAGAGTGTGTGTTTTCTTATAACTGTACATATTTTTGCTTGGAATGTATAAAATTGTGCGAAAACTTGACCTAGTCCCATATAGAACACATAACATCCGGTTGACTTTCCTCCATATGATTGGTGATTATATACTCGTATGGGGTATCTTAAAGAAACCCAGGAAACATATTTTTTGTATGTGTCATATTAACAGAAGGTAGTATTGGCAGAAATAGATAAAATCGGATCGATAATACCCTCCACATACTAAATATACTTTATATAATGATTTTCGTTTTTCTAACAAATCTTTAGGTAGATTATGTCGGTCGGTGTCGGCGACTAGAGACTTTGAGTTTTGGAAGAAAATTTTTATGAAATTCGAGGTTCGAACTGCTATAACTTGAGCTCTTGAATTGACAATAAAACTCAAATTTCATACAAATTTCCCGCCATAGCTCATAGTCTCTCTTACTCTAGTTTTTTTTTGTGGATTTTTTTGTTTTTTTGTTGTGATTCCAATTAGGGAAGTTAAACTGTAAATATAATTGTATGGATTCCCATGCTCTGACAGACGATTTGAACCTTAAAGCATTTTACTGACTTTGTTTTCTGCAAGTTGCAAGCGCTTAAAATGTTCGGTTGCACCCGAACTTAGCCCATCCTTACTTGTTTCTTATAGTTTTAGACTTTAAATTAGTCCAATTTTGTAATCTTAATCCAACAAGTGATAGAAAAGGTTTTTTGTTGGGTTTAGGGGTTCGATATCTTAACAACTTGTTGAAAAAGAGCTCTTAGAGCACTGAATAAGCAATTTGTGTATATATATCTATATGGGAACATATCGTCACCTAAAATGCAGAACAACGTATCATCAAAAAAAAATTGAAAATCCGTATCAGATATAATAATTAATATATAACCATTTTTAACCAATATAACCAATATATAACCCTTTTATAACCAATATATAACCATTTTATAACCCATATATAGCCAATATATAACCATTTTATAACCAAAACTCTAATTTCGTTTCAAAATTAGTGGTTTCTATTATATTGTTTTTCCTTCGCCTGTAAACTTATGAAAAGTGATGATACGTTATTTTGCATTTAAGGTGACGATATATAGTATATGCATATGTACATATATATATATTGTAGACAAATGCTGTCAATAAAACAATGGCACTAAATAGTTGTTCTTTAAGTTAACTTGGAAAATATATATGAGCTTATACATATATTATTGGACATATATACATACTCCAGTATATAAAGGTATATAAAGATTTAAAATATGTATGTTAACATATGGAAGACATTTTTTAGCTTGTATATATGCATATATGTATGTATATTGTCATACACATACATATGTTTTCGCATACATATGTATATCGGTTATGAATCGGTGAATTACTATCAACTTGTCCATAAAATACTGAACAATACGTGCATTTATGTACATATGTATTTGATATAGCCACATGTGATAGCACATGCATTTTATAGCCTAGTTACATATATACATATATGTATGTATGTATAAGCCAAAGAACTGCACTCTATCAACCAACCAAAAGGCCTAGCGAGTAAATAAAAGCCGTTCCAATGCATTAGAGTATGAAGACACAGAAAGCGGCAATATGCTAGAATATTGTATATATGTATGTATGTACATGCATATCTACATATGTAGCTATGTACATATATGCAAATGTATTAAAGCGCATGTACATATATTCATAAAACACGTGAGTATGTGTGCTTGCGTGCAACACTTGCATTGGCTGCAATGTTTAGACAACAAAAAACACAAAAACAACAACTACAATAACAAAAGCAAATTTCCTATAAATATCATACATACAGGCGAACATATGTACATATGTATATATTCACAAACTTGCCCATAAGCATATGCAAAACGTATAAAATGACGTGCGACGCAATCAAGTTGCAAGTGTGTATGTGTGTGTGCGTGTGAGTTTGCACATGAAAGGCACAGCAACACAGCAGGCTGAAAGCCAAAAAGCAATTAAAAAGAACTGCATTAGAAAAGCAACAACAAAACGCCACAATAAAAACAACAACAACAGCTGCAAGCCGGCATAGTAGGCGTGCACCCTTGCGATATGCAACAGCTTGGTAGACTCCTGCTTGCACTTTCTCACATTCGCAGCAACGCATGCAAGTGGTGGCTATTTTTAGACACGCTGTGCGCCTATTGTTGTTGCTGCACTTGTGTGCCGGCCCACGCCAATCATGCCGCATGCCCAGCTTAACCCCACACTCACATGCGCGATGCCGGCGAATGCGAAAAAAGGTGCAAACAATCAAGCGCGCCGCTTCTATGGCAAATTGTCGGCGCTGGCCGTGAGCCAGCAAACTCTAGTTTTCAGTTTTTGTTTTTGTTTTTGCACACTTATTGCACTTCTTGTTGCATTGCCGCATAACACACACACACGCGCGCGCGCGTATACAAACATACAATTGCATGCATGCGCGCAAGCTCGCGCTCTCTTGCTCACTCGCGCTCTGACGCTCAGCAACACGTCGTTTATATTCGCACACTTAGCCGCTCCCATTGCAGCATTGCAATATTGCACCGGCCCGGAGGCGCAGTCAACCACTCGTGGTTTGTGCGAAAACAGCAAAAGCAAAAGCAAAAATAAGAACAACAAAAGCTTTATATACCGCGTTGACATGCAATCGAAAAAGGGTTGCATCAAGTGGCCACTTTGCTCTTGCAACGTGCGCAGCACCGCACACACACACAGCCATTGCACCCCAGTGTCCTTCTTGGCGTTGCATGCAATCTTCGTTTTTGCTTTGTTATTCGCATATTCGCTTGTCATTCACTTGAATCCGTCGTCGGCTTCACCCAACTCTCGTTGCATTAACTCGGGCGTTCAAGTCAAAACTCTGCGATTGTGATTGTGGCGCGCGCGCATTGCTTGACTGCAGATTGCGGCCTGCCAGCCAGCGCGTATTTGTTGTTTTTTATTTTCTTCTTATTTTTTTTAAGTTTATGTTTTGCTGTCTTCATACGACCTCCCAGCTGCCCTAGGTGCCACGTACTATCCTTGCCGTCGCTGGTTGATGCTTGTTGTTGCTGTTGCGCGTTTACGTGTTGCTAGCGTTGATTTGTGCAATTTGTGGCTCTTTTTGCACAAATTTTTAGCAGTCATTTATTTTCCCTTCTTAGCTGCTGCCGCTCATCCCCTTGCCCTGCTTTTATTGCTTTCAACGTGACAGATGCTGTTGCTTTGCCATCGCTTTTGCTACTGTTGTTGTTGTTGCAAACGCAATGCACAGCACTATTGCGGACATTTATTGCTGCTTTTGACTTATGATTGACGTGTTTTCGCCAGCGTATAGCTGTCATCATAGCTGTTTGTGTGGGAATTTTTATTGCATTGGCATCTATGTAGAGAATTTCACGCTTCACCGACAGCGCAGGGAGAGGGAAACGGAGCATTGGTGTTGGAATTGTGTTTAATTAATTTTTTATGTGTATATAGAATATAATTTAAACGCAAATTGTTAGAAAATCAATCAAATTACAAATAAAAAAATATAAATAAAATAATTAAAAAAAAAATAATAAAATGAAATTAAAATAAATTAATAAAAAATTAATTTATATTATATTAATTATTAAATTAATCTCAAAGATCGGAAGAGCACAATAATTTTAAATTATATGAAAATTAAAACAATTTAAAAATTATAAAAATTAAATTAAAAAATAAATCAAATAATTTAAAAATTATTAAAATTAAAAAATAAATTAATTAATATTAATATTTTCTAAAAAACATAATTAAAATTAAAATTCACTTAATTAAAAATTTCAAAAATTAACAAAAATAAAATATAAACTTTAAAACAATAAATAAAATGAATTTTACATAAAGCAAATGAATATTATTTTACATAAAAAAGTAAAATAAAAAATAATTAACAATAAAATAAATATAAATAAATTAAAAATTTTAAAATTAAATAAAATAAAATAAAACACTACTTATGGAATAAATTAAAATTATAAAAATTAATTAAAATTAAAAAAATAAATTAATATCGGAAAAAATAAATAAAAGTAAATTTAACTGAATTAAAAAGAAATAATTAAAATTACAAAAATTAACAAAATAAATAAAAAATTAATTTTGAAATTTTTTTAAAAATAAATTAAATGAATATTTAAATAAAGTAAATTAATAAAGTTATTATAGATAGTACATTATAAAAACTTATTTTCAAATTTAAAACAATATTATAAATTAGATATGAATTAAAAAAAGATAAAAATTAACAAATATAAAAAATTATATTAAAATTAGAAAAATTAAATTAAAATAAAAAAAAATAATATTAGAAAAAATAATTACAATTAATATTTAACCAAATTAAAAAATGTATTAAAAATTTTTAAATGAATAAAATTAAAAAGTAATTAAGTTTTATAGAGCAAGAAATGAATTATACAAAATTTTTCTTAAGTTAAAAATAATAATTTTAAATTATATTTAAATTAAAGACAATAAAAATTAAAAAATAAATTAGTATTGGAAAAAAATAATTAAAATTAATATTTAACTAGCTTAAAAAAAATTGAGTAAATATATAAAAATTAACAAAATTAAAAAAATTAATTAGTTGAATATTTAAATAAGGTAAATTAATGAAGTTATTATAAAGCAAGAAATAATAAACAAATAAAAATTAACAAAGTTGAAATAGAAATTAAAAAATTACATTTGAGTTAAAAAAAATAATGTTAACAAAATAAAAAAAAAAAATAATTAATATTAAAACAAATTATTTAAAATTAAAAATAAATTAATATAAGAAAAAAAATTTAAGGTCAATGTTTAACTTTATTAAAAATATATTATAATTAAAAAAATAAATTTAAAAAATTTTAAAAATTAAAAAATTAAAAAAGGAAGATTTAATTAAAGTAAATTAATGAAGTTATTATAGAGAAATAAAAACAATAATTTTTAATTAAAACAAATAAAAATTAACTAAATTAAAAAATAAATTAAAATTAGAAAAATTTGTTAAATTAAATTGTTAAATAATTAATATTATGAAAATTAATTAAAATTAAAATTTATCCAAATTAAATTTTTAAAAATTACTAAAATAAAAAAAGTTAAAAAATTGATTAAATGAATAAAACACATTAAAAATATGATGAATATTTACAAAATTAATGAATTTTAAATAAAATTATTTGAAACATATTATATTAAATTAAATCTTAAAAATTACTTATTAAATAACATACAAACATACAAAGCTTAATATTTTAAAAAATATATTGTATCATATTTATTTATTAAAATAATGATAATAAATTATAAAAATTAACAAAATTACATTAATTAAAAAAATAAAAAATTAATTAAATTAATGTTTAAATAAAGTAAATTAAACTAAAAAATAGTACAAACAATTTAAAAACCCACTAAATATATGAAAAATATTAACACAATTAATGAATTTTAAATTTATTATTAAAAAAAAGTAGAATGCGAAAACATCCAATTGCGAACTGGTCAGCCAACGAACTCGTTGCATACCACCCACTACGCATAACGGCAGTAACTGGTAGTATTCATGGTCGTTCATGGTGAGGCACTTGCTTTTATGTCTCTATTATATACTGCTTTGCCAGTGCATTTAGGCGTGTGTGTGCGAGTGCGTTGAGTGCAAGTGGCACGTGTGTGGTTTGCTAAATCCACCATATGCATATGCAACCCTGTTGCTACTGCGCATGCATGGTATCGTTGCTGTTATTGTTTTTTTTTTGTTTTCACAAGGCAATGCAGTTAGTATTGCTGTTGTTGTTGTTTTTTTTTGCAAAAGTTTCATACGCAACTTGTTGTTCGCATTGCGTACGTCCGTCTATGGTGGATGCATGCACAAAAACCAGAGACACGGCGCCGCATTGTTGCACCTTTTGTGTTGGCATTTTTTCCCCTTTTTCAATATTTTGATTTGCTAACTTTTATTGCTGAAATGCGTGTGTGTGCGCTGGTGTGTTTTTTGCCGACGCAGTTCTGATTATATTGCACTCGTGTTGTTGGACGATCTGTTGCAACGCAATCAAAAAAGTGCATTTATTTCCTGTTGTTGTTGTATATGCATATCCAATTAACTCTGCAACTTTGTGCACATGCGATTTTGTTATTGCTGTTGCACATTCAATGCACATGTGCGTATGCATTCGCAATGAAAAGAACCTTCTTTTAAGGGAGCAAAGTGCAACACTGTTGCATGGCTGCTAGCATATGTAGGTCAGAATACGGTATTGATGCAAACCAGAATTTTTTTTGAGCTTTAAAGCTTTTAGAAAATACAGTATAATCTCTAGCAACTATTGCTTTCAGGCAAATTCAAGTTTTTAATGAAAGCTCTGCTTGTTTTACATGAAAGCTCATTTGAGCTAATTTTAAAACTTTAGTAGAACGCAGCAGGTGTTTCCTGAAATCATTTTTTAAAAGTGTTTTGAGCCTTTAAACATTTTATAGAGTTTAGTGAAACATTAGTACATTAGTAAATATATTGAAAGCTTCCTTGAAGTTAAAAAAATTAAAGGCGCTTTTGACTATCACCTTAGAAAATAGTTAGGAAATCTAGTGTAAAAAATTCCAAAATTGAGCTTTAGAGCTTGTGATGAAAAGCTTTTCGAAATCTTAAAAGCTTCAACGGCTAACGCATCAGCAAAGTTTAGAAAAAATAGTCTAGTGTTAACAGTAAAAAATTTCGAAAATTGAGATATCGTCCAACAGATCAGCAAAGTTTGGAAAAAATAGTGTTAATTATTAATAAATTTCAAAACTTGAGCTTTCAAGCTTGCTAAGAAAATATTTTATGAAACTTTTATTTAGTTTAGTCTAGTGTTAGTATTTTAAAAATTTCCAACATAGAGCTTTCAAGCTTGCGAAGAAAACTTTTCATGAGCATAATCGACAAAGCTTATTTTATGAAATTTTAAAAGCTTTGTATATTATAATATCAGAAAAGACGTGGCAAGTCTAGTTTCAGTAGTTCAAAATTTTCCAAATATAGCTTTGGAGCTTGCGACGACAATTTTTCTTAAGAAATTTGATGATTTCTATAAATCAGCACTTACAACGAAAGATTAATCAAGCAGAGCTTTCCAAAATCGCTTAATAAAATAGGAGATGTAAAAAAGTTGCCCAGTCTGCTACTCTTTATAAAGCAAAATAAAAAGCTTATAGAAGCTTTTATGGCATTTTTGCAGTACTATATATTATATATGAAAGCATTGTGGATTTTTATTTACAGCGTGAGCTCACAATAAGTGAAAGCTTTTTTATACTAAAATGAATTTTAGAGCTTTCGACAGCTTTTAACATATTTTTTGAAAATTTTATGGACAGAAATTTACAGTGAAAGCTCTTCGAATCAAAGATTTCACAGTAAAGCTTTCCAATCGACATGAATAAACAGTTAACATAAATTTTGAGCACTTTGTTTTGTCTACTTCATGCGCACCGCGCCCACGAGAGTCAGATCCAAGTCTCCGAAACGGACTGTCAACTACGATATACTTGTATGTACATATACATATGTACTTGACTTTATAATCTTCAGAAGCCACCACTTTTTTTATTTTTTTATTATAATTTTTCTTTGTTTGTTAACATTCACCATTGCGGTTGCTGTTATGCATTTCGTTAGCAATTCAAAAAGGCGCTTAATGTGCCGCAACAAGTGCTAAAACTTGTACTTTCTGTCTATAAAGCTCACATGCGTGCATGTATGTATATACATATGTATGTAGCGCAGGCAACCAATTCATAGCAATTTATTCACGGTTTACTGCTACAGTTGTCTAGAGCTCAGTCCCTACCTTTTCCTTTGACTGTTATCTTTTGCGGCTTTTTGCTGCACGCACTCGCCAACTGGGTGTGGCTAATTATGTTGCAATTGTTGCACTTGCAACTCGCTTTTCGTTTTGTAATTGGCCCTTTGCGCCAATTAAAGTGCACTCGGACGCCTACTTCGACACCTTTTGTGCATAAATTTTTTAATTTTTATTTGCAATTCTTTTTAATTGACTTTAGCAAGGGTATAAGTGAAGAAATATTTGGCGTTGGTTTGAATTTTTTTTTTTGAATTGGGTAGACAATTATAAAAAAAACTAATAATAGATATAAGAACTTTTAAATTAAGAGCAGTCAAAATGTAAAAATTGATACAAAGAATACTTAAAAAAGTAAAATTTACAAAAAAACATAAAAAATAAATGAATTGAAATAGACACAGAAATTACGCAAAAAAAATTAATTATTAATTAATCAAAATTAATTTTCAAATTAATTATTAATTATTAATTAATTAAAATTAATTTTAAATTTTATTATCAATTATTAAAATTACTTAAGTAATTTTATTAAAGAAGGAAGTTTAATTAAAATTAATTCATTAATTTATATTTTTTAATTTTTTTAACTAATTAAAATTAAATTTAATTTAAAACAATTTAAAAAATATAAATCAAAAGAATTTATTTTCATTTTAATTTAATCTGCTTTAATAGAATTAATTAATTAGTTTTAATAATTAAATCTAATTAATAAATTATTTTAATTTTAATCAATTAATTGAAAAGAATTTAAATAATTAAAAAATATAAATTAAAGAAAAAAATAAAAATTAATTTTAATTAATTTGTAAATAATTTTTTATTTGCGTAAGTTTTTTTTTTAATTTGGAATTTATTTATTTTTTATGTTTTTTGTCAATTTTACTTTTTTAGTTTTTGAAATTAATTTTAATTAATTAAAAAGAATTTGAAAAATTAAAGAATATAAATTAATAAAAATAATAAAAAAAATCAAAAGATTTAATTAAAATAAGTTAAAAAATTTAAAATTAAAAAAAATTACAATAAATAAACTATGGTGGGGCTGAGCTCAGGCTATATATAAAAACAAATAAACTATAAATAATAAATAAATCTATATATTATCCGCCCTTTTAACCATAACTTCTTATAAAACATCCCTTCTCAATTACATATAAAAATTCAGCTCCAAAAGAACTGGTTTTAACTATCTTTATCTCTTGGATAACTCATTGCTTCTATTACATAAACTATTAATCGAGACCTTGCTTATTTTTAGTTCGATTTTTATCTACCATCATGTCCCAAATCTATCAAACTATTCAATATAAGTGGAAATTTGCTTGAAATGGAAAAAATAGGTTCGAAATTAGTGAGACTCCTCCTACTCTCATATATTTCCCCATGTTGCTGATTTTGGTATTGAAAATTACTCGAGTTATTGCCAGTAATCAATATAAAGTGATAAAACTCATTGTAAGCTGATCGGAAGGGCTCGCGGTGACCCAGCTGACTACGAACGCCATACATAAGATATGTATGTATACATATGTATAAGAAGCGCAGGCACAAGACCTGGGGTATAATCATCAACCACGGATGTGATGTTATGTGATCCATTCATGGCATGGGTATGATTTTTTGGTATAAGCCCCAGGAACTGTGACCTACCAATGGGATGTGATCAAAGCCATGTATGAGATATGAGGGAATTGACTACAGGTGACACAGACGACAAATAGTTCTATATACTTAAGTAGGGTGGGAGCTGTACTCGAATAGCGTTGGAGTAATATGGGATACCACTGTGATGTGATGTGAACTATTGGTTATGAAATGGTCTAGTCAGCAACTGGGTCTATATAAGAAGCATAGGCATAATTGGTAGCATCTCTAAGGTTCGGCATTCTTAGCTAACTAAAGGGTATTCTTCATGGATCCTAACGCTTGAATTAGCCACATTAACTAACCGACACCACACTCCGGTTATTACTCTCAGTACGGATAAGTCTATAGAAGAAGAGCAAATATAGCTACAAGGGTGACTATCAGTGATGATCTAATTTTCTTAAAACGGACTGACTTTGTATAAGAGAGTAGTAAAGAGAGTTTCTTGATAATTACATGGATGATGGGGGGTCCTTTTATACAAATATTGAAAATATTTGAACATTTTCAATTCTATTTCGCAAGTTAAAATATATTTTTGAGGTTATATTTCACTAAAGTCAATGAAGATCTAATTGTATTGAATTGAACAGGCTCTATATAAGGAAATCACGTTCCTTGCTTGTATATTACCTTATGATAAGGGCACTACATATGTATGTATATGAATAAATTTTGAAAGTTTGCAAAATTTTGGTTTCCATTTTGATTGATGATTTTGAGGTTATATTTTTTATTCTGTTTCCATTTCGATTAATGGTTTTGAGGTTATATTTTTTTTCTGTACATTTTTTGTACTAGAAAAAAGAGCTCAGGTTCTTTACTTGTATATTACCCAGATGTTCAGTGATAAATAATATAATGATATCTGGTACTGAAAAATTTCGATTATTTTTTTCTATTTCGAAATAAAAAAAAAATTGAGGTTATATTTCCACAACAAAAAACCATTACAAATAACCTCAAATGTGTACTCATTAAAAAGAATTAGGAAGATACAAATGCAAAGAAATTGGTAAAAATGCCTCAAACGAAACTGAAGCGACGAAGTGCCGAGCGACAGGAAGCAACACAATACAAAAGCAAAAACAACAAAAGCAAACATTCTCATGCACATGAGCGCTTACATACAGTACAAAAGTGCATGTGTATATGTATGTGTGTATGCACGCTGGCGCACGAAAACATTCCAAGAAGGATACAAAATCGATGTGCCGAAAAAGTGTTGGTTGCGCTGACGAGCTGGTGGTGGTGGTGGCAAGCAAGCAAGCAAGCAGCGGCAAACAATGCTAAGCAAATTCAAATTCAAGTCCAAGGCGAAGGCGAAGCCGAAGACACACAAACCTATCAACATATAGCGCGCATTGTAGCCGAAGTCGAACACATGCGCAGGCGAAGGCCAAGGGTTTGTAAAATTTTCGGCAATGCTGGTGTGGCCCCTAGTGCGCTTAGCTCCTTGTACGTTTGTGTGTGTGTGTATGCGACCGCGCTGCTGTTCTGCGCTGCTTACAACGCACACATATGCGAATACACTTCCTTTATATTTGCTTGCTGTGTTGTTGTTTTTGTTGTATTTCTTAGCTCCTTTGTTTCGTTTCCTCTCAGCGCACGCTGACGACAGCATTTTTGGCAACGTCGGCGTCGTCGTCACATATACACACACATGCATATAGAGCGAAAACAGTTGTGTTGTGTATGTATGTATGTGTGCGCAGGATAAGCATTACGCGCGCTCTCACTCATACACACACACATACATATATGCGCGATTGTGAAAACTCACTCAAATATGCTGAGCACGCACTCAAGACGCGCAAAAAAGCACTCAAAAATGTCTTAAAGCAACTTATCGCCTCCTTAAAACCCGTTTAACTTCCACGACACACAAAGCTTACATAGTTTCGTGCGCTTACTAGCCTGCTCTATGCATTCCTAGATTTTTTAGATTCATAGTTATTGTCACAATATATTTATGCAAATTTTCTATTCACTAATTTTCGATTTTATCGCTAGTTGTGCGTATGTTTGCGCGATAGATTTCCAGATCGGCAAGTAAGTTGGCTTCGAAAGCCCTAAGGGTTGCTTTGAAAGGATCAGCACTTGAGTTTGAGCGCTTAAAAGCTTATTAACAGACAATTGAATGATTTCGTCAAAGAGATAAACTTAGAAAATGGTGTTTGCTCTGCGAAATTTGGCGAACGTGTTGATCGTTGATTGATCGTCACATCTGCTTTTGAATTGAGCTACGCAACTTAAGTTTGGATGTTCGTAATTGGCTACTTGCTGATCAAAAATATGTACAATTAGCAAAATTCTTTACTTTTTATATAAATTTTTACTGATCATGCTGGAAGTCAAGATCTTTTATAAAGTTATGACTTATTGAACGTTCAAATTTCCAAGCGTTGCTCTTTAAATGAAGTTCTTTGGTTCTGAAACCGCTTGGAAAATGCTCTTCGGATGTCACCACGTATATCTTTTGGTGACTTCGGATATCGCCACGAATATAGCTAGCGGTTTTAGTAACAACAATTGTATGAACGTTTTTCCTTAGATATGGATCAATCGAATTTTGTAACAACACTCTTGTGTATTCCTTTGATGACTCAACATAAACCTAGAAAATGATCTTCGGATGTTACCACGATTGTAGCTAGCGCTTTTAGTGCCAACAACTGTAAGATCGCTTTTCCTTAAGTGTGGGTTGTTCGATTTTTTATTTGCATATCTTGAAATAACGTTTGCTTACTCAAAATCTTTCTAGAAAAAGATCTGACATCTCTAGAACCAGCTATGGCACATTCGTCTTTCCTGTAGTACATTTTTTATCAAAGATCGCTAGCATTCAAAAATTTCTTACAGTTTCATTGCTCTTAAAGACTGTTAATCTTTATACGTTAGTTTCTTCGGCATTGTATTGTAAAACGGAAGCTCTAAGCGGCCTCTAACACTAAATCTCACAATATCAAAAGCACACTATTTAGAAGTACTAAATTTTTTTTTTTAATTTATCCAGAAACCAATCTAACAAAAATATTTAAATTGTATGGCTTGAAATTTAAATTTCGAAAGCAGATTGAACCTGATCTTCTACTGTCAAACTTTCATTGTTTAATGCTAACTATTTAAGCTTCATATAGCTTCAGCAAAAGTGAGGACAAAAATAGATCTACATACTACAAATGAAGACTAATTGCAGCCAACACCGAAAAATCTATCAAGTTTCCAACTTTTTGTACGAAATAAGTCAAATCTAAGCTTAACAAGCATTAAAATTTAGCTGTTCAATGGAGGTTCTGAAACAAGATAATTCTGCAGTGAAACCCAGACAAGATGGGACCAACATTTGTGCTTCCTAAGATATACCTGCTCGAAAATATCATAGCACTCAGAAACATGTATCATCTACACTCTTCGGCAGACAAATACACTTCATAAAGAAGTGCATTCTTAATCTTGGAATGTTGAATGAATAAAAAGTGTAGAACCAACTATACATATCTAGGCTTGAAGCAGCGAGGCATCCAATTTCAAACTTTCAGATTCTGACAGTTGTGTGGCAGTGCTATAAAACCCTCAGCTTTCTTTAAAACCTTTCAGCGATGAAGGTTGTTAGAAGAAATTGACTTATTTATATTCAGACTTCGACGTTTTTGCGACAAAAAGATGATCTTGACTTAAAACAGGATAGAAGCAAAGACCAAGAGCAAAACTTCAAGAAATTGTATCGACTGTTGTGCAAAGTCGTTTTTTTATTTTTATTTTTAAGAATGTTCGTTCCAACGCAGAAAAGACCTCGTTTCAGTCACATAAAGTCGTTCAGTTTTCTTTTAAATCGTCTAGTGGTGAAAGTCGGTAGAAGGAGTTGACGTATTTATTGTCGGACTCAGCAGTTTTTCTGACAAAAAGTTGGATCTTGACAACCATGAGTCACTGAAAAGCTCATACGAATACGTTCGGGCTGAACGGGAGCAATTTTAGAGCTTCCATGTCAGATCGTTCACCGATGGAGATTGTTAGAAGGAATTGCCTCAAGTTATGATTTTGAAAGCTTATTAAAAGATGTTGGGATGTACTTGGAATGGCTCTCAGCAGGCTCTGATGAAGTTTTTCAGAGGATTTTCCTAACGCTTCAAGTTATACCATGATCCGAGGCGGAGAAGTACAAACGATCTCATGAGAGAGGATAGAGGCAAAGATCACGTACGAATCTTGATTATATTGAATGAAGAGCTGTAGAATTGCTCAGAACTGTGGGAAGTTTCTTGAAGACAGGACTTGTAACTCGGTTTTTTATGAATTGTTGTCTCACCACAGATGCTCATAAGAGAGATTAGAGGCAAAGATAACGTACGAATCTTTATTACAAGTATATTGAATGAAGATATGTAGAATCGCTCAGAACTGTGAGAAAGTTCTTGAAGAAGTGACTTTTATGTATTAGGCCTTGTCGTCTCCGGGCGGACGAACGCTCTGCTCAAAAAGGTTTTCAGCCATTTAGAGGCAGCTCAAAATCTTAAGACCTTGAACGAAATCGTAGAATATTAGGGCATAGAAAAATGTCATCAAATGGTGAGGAAATACATTATTAATGATTTTTTGCTGATCTTCATAGAAGAGCTCACACGTTTGCAAAGGTCTGTTGGGAAAAAAAATAAATAATGTCCCTTTCAGGATTTTCAAGGTATTTATTTTTTTAGTTTAATTTTAAAATGCAAGTTGTTCTATAGCTTAGCAATTATACAAACTGCAGAGGTTGAAGAAATTGCGCCTCAAAATTTCAAGGACGCTTGCAAAAATTTCTGCCAAATGAGATCATCAAGTGCGATCATAAGCGACTGCGGCACAAAAAAAGTCAGAAAAGTTTTTTCTTAATTTTTTTTACAAAATTTGCAAACTAAAAAAAATTGCAAAAACAAAACTTTGCAAATAATCTTTGCAAAAATCATACCCAATAAGGCAATGCAAACTTATCGATAATTAGATGAGTCAATGCCAAAAGGCAAATGGCTGGCAAATTGCCGCGCCACAAGGGACACGCACACATATATACATACACGTACATACGTGTATAACAGTATATACAGTTAGGCGCAATAAATAACAATTGTAGGTGACATGAAGAGCGCCACTACACACGCAAGCGACATAAGCGCTGAGTTAGTGCAAAGACGACGGCGCTAAAATTGCAAAAGCAATAAACAATAAAAAATAATAACAAATAACAAACAAATAAACAAAACTAAAACAACAATTCAATTATCAAATAGCGTAGCGCGGAGAGCGAGTGTGAGCGCGTGCACGAGTAGCGTTGTTAGGCGGCTATGAGCGGCGCGGAACGCTAATCATATTGCGGGCGTGCAAACCGCAAAAATTGCTTTGCACAAAAGCAACAACAAGAAAATGAAAACTAATAACGCGCTGAGCGGTGCACAACCGCGAACAAATGAGTTTCTAACATTATAGTATAAAGTTGAAGGCGCTTCGGTGTGTGTGTGTGCATACACAGAGCTTTGAGTCAAATGAGAGCCTTCATAAGTGTTTGTGGAGCGCTTGGCTTTCGCACGCTGGTATGCGAGTGAGAGCGGCTAAAAAGCCGAAATAAAATAGTAAAAAGTTGCAAATAGACAATAGACAAAGCTGAAGCTGCGGTTGGAGCGCATAAAACGGAAACGGTTGTGAAGCCATGGAAAAACGCGATTTTTTGCGAATTGTGTAGCGCCAACGCTGAAGGTGAAAGTAAAATTTTTATTGTTTTCTGCAATGCTTGGTTGGCGGAATGCGCTAACGGCATGCGAGGTGAAGCACCGCTATGCGATGTGCATGCGTACATACAAACACACACATACACAGGCACAAAATACGCTCTACTCACGTGTTGAAATGAATTTATGCAACTACATATAGTATGTTGTATGTGTACACACGTAACTGTATATGCGTATACATATAAGTGCATATGCATGTATGTATGTATGTATATTTACATGCTTGTATGTGTGGCATTGCGCTTGTCTGCATCTAAACAAAAATTAGCGGCAATTTTCTCAATTTTTTTCCGGCGTCTCCCTACAGCAACTTTTCGCTGAGCGATTTTTTTGTTCGATACCGCGGTTTGTGTGTGTGTGTTTGTGTAAGCTCAATGTACGCGTAGATGTATGTATGTGTATTGAAGCGTTAAAGCATTTTCTTAAGCATTTTGTATTTACATATGTATGTATATGCTGTGTATATATGAGCAAAAAAGCCGGTTATATATGCTAAGTAAGCAAAACTTTACATACATACATATATACATATGTATATGTACATATGAAATAATTTTGATCGACTTTTAAAAGTAAAATTCATTTCAGATTTAACTCCAGCGCATTTGAAAATTTTTAAATTATTATATTAAAAAAAACAATTCTCGGCCTCTGTTGAGCTCTAGAACTGATGGTGGAAAAAAAAAAAAATAAAAATACCCAAAAAAGTATCGAAAAAATACCAAAAAATATACCAAAAAAAAATATACAAAATATTTCAAAAAATATACCCAAAAATATAATTTAAAAAATACCAAAAAAATATCCAAAAATATACACAAAACTATACACAAAAAATATCAAGAAAATACCGAAAAAAGTACCCAAAAATACATACATATATCCAAAAAATACCAAAAAAAAGTACCCAAAAAAATATCGAAAAAATGCCAAAAAATATACCCAAAAATATACCAAAACAAAAATATAAAAAATATTTCAAAAAATATACCCAAAAATATAATTTAAAAAATACCAAAAAAAACCCAAAAAATATACACAAAATATTCACAAAAAATATCCAAAAAATACCAAAAAAAGTACCAAAAAAGTATCCAAAAAATATCAAAAAAATACCCTCACACAGTTTGGTGCTTTAAAACTGTTTCTTTAGAACTTGCAAAAAAAATCTAAAATAAATATTACACAAAACTTCAATGAATATTATACAGAGATCAGTCATTACCCCTCAATCCAATTTAGTGCTACTTCTTACATTCCTTGTAACATAGAACTAAAATTAGAACTACTCTCGCCTCGATTTGAAACTCTAAAACTGCTTCTAGAGAACTTAAAAATGTAATTTCCCTAAAAACTCGAAACAAAATTCAAATATTGAAAAACCACGCAAGAACTCAACAGCTTTTAGCTCTAAAGCTGACGTTCCTGTTTGTCGAACTACTCAAATCCTTTAAAGCATACTTTTGAATATATTCCTAACAAAAAATGAGAACAGCTGTACATATCTCCCACAGAACTTACTTCGAGCTGTGCGACGCCTTTGTAGTGGCAAATCTCAAATTAAAGAATGTGAATGTTAGAACCGCCTTGAAATGAGCTGCGCAACTTGAGTTCTCACCTTGCCTATAAAATCAAGACAATTTCTGAAGACTTCAGCGGCTTGAATACTTGACACACTGATCGGTGTAGATATATGTTAATAACGCACTCGGCTACGATGGTTCGGTATTCCATGATAGAACTTGAACTGAGCAGCAAAGGATGGGCTCATAATCTCAAGTTCAAAATGAAAACAACTGAGATCAATAAATCCATATAACCAAAGGCTGAGCTATTTGAATTGCACGAGCTTTCTTAATGAACCTCTGCAAAAGAAAAAGCCATACACTAAATCATTCTCTTCCAAAAACCAGAATCGCATCTGAGACCTATATTGCACTTTCGTTATTATTTTAAATCTACGAACAATCCTATTAGAGGCGGTACACACAAAACTTCGAAATTGTTTAAGCTGAAATTTGGACAATAGTCCGACTACTTACTACGATAATGTACCACTTCCGTAAGCTGCATCGGATGGTGGCGAAATCGGTAGGCGAAGCTAAGTACTTGTGAGATCACATTCGCATGCTTCTTTGCTTTGATCAAAGAAACCTTGGTTAGACTGCGTAACAAGCATCTGTTAAATATAAAGTACAATAGCAGGCTTGCTCTCTTCTTCTGTGTTAGAACTTTTGATCCAAAGTATGGAAAAGCTCTTTACCAAATGAAGTCGAGCCAATGATTGTTTTCGAAGGAATTTTCCGCATTTTAGCACCATGGGAATAGGGTAAATGATGATCAAGTTCAAAACAACAATAATGTAAAACCAAAGCATAACATAACCTTCAGAACACTATAAAGAAACTTTGTTTGAGACCTCAAAACCTACAACCCCCGGTAACACTAGAGAATATCTAGTTGATTCCAAATAATCTGAGTTCAGAGCCACAAATAGATGTCAAAATCATGTTGAGCTTCAGCATAAGTACTTCTTAGTTAGAAGATAGTATGAATATCACTATGAAGAACTTTAGTTCTGTCAGTCAAAAGACTGGAATAACAATTCGGTTAACAAGACTAAAAAGTACTAACCTTTCTTGAGTTAAAGAAGCGTTTAACACCATAATCGCAGGATCTTGCTTAAGGCAGATCAGCTCTTTTGAGCCACAAAGCTGCCTTAAAAAAAAAGCTTTTAACACCATTATCGCAGGATCTTGCCTAAAGCAGATAAGCTCTTATGAGCCATAAAGCTCCAGTTTGGTTAGTGAAGGAACTTTTCGCTAAGGATGTGGGGTGACTTGAATTTTGAGAAGACCCCACTGACTATAAAATACTATGGTTTCTTAGACTAAAAAGCTTTCGAAATCACATCTATTTTTACAATCCCGTTTACGGAGCTTCTTCAGATCAAAAAGTGATTTTTAGAGACTACCAATAATTTATGGATTCTTATACAAGAAGAGCAAGTTTTGGGGTTACCAAAAAGTGAGCCGCATGGACAACCGCTATTTATGAGCTTTTTCCAAAGAGCAAGCTTTGGGGATACTAAAAGTGAACCCCATGAAGAACCGTTATTTATGATTACTTTGAAAAGAAGCATGTTCAAAGCATACTCGTACCAATATGTTCTCAGCCGTTAAGTTCTTATGAAGATACCAAATTTCGGTGATTTTTGTTTGGTATTTATGGAAAAGTGCTTAGGTCTGACCGCTTAATGGATTTTTACTGAAAAGCATGATTGCGAGGTTAGGTTAGGACAGCGACTTTTCATAGGCTTTCTGTATTTTTTTTTAACGCGGAGAAGAAAACTAGAAGAACACGAAATGAGATTGGTGGAAAATGATATTTTAAGACCTATCGAAGAAATATTGTTTTCTGCTAAAAATATTCCATCTAGACACGGTTGTCGCAATGCTTTCGCTTCCTGCGCTTCCGCACGCAACGCGACACGTGGACAACTAATTAAAAATATTGAAAATTTAATGTAACTAGCCTGCTACAACAAAAAAAGCATAAAAATATCCTTACAACAACAATAAAATCGGCGACAAAAACCAATTACTCCGCCTGCGTGAACGACATAAGTTGACACATGCGACAATATTTTAGGCGTACGGCCTAATATGGCATGAACACATGTAAGCTCACACTTGGCTCCAAGACGCGAAACGGTTTTTTGAGTGCAATAAACGCAGAAATAAACCAAACTCACGAGCAGCAGCAATTACGCTCAAACTTTTTTGGCAATATGCATGTGTGTGTGTATGTGTGCATATTTTGTTTGGTTGCTTTGCTTTTGGCGATTTTTTTTTGCCTTTTACAAGCAGCTGCTCAGCGCGCTCAACAATGTGGTACGGCGGTATGCGCTTGTGTGTGTATGGTGTATTTGTTGTATTTGTTGTATTTGTTTTGATGCGCCTATACAAAACTTTGCTAGCTAAACAAAGTGAACATGAAAAATATATGCGACACCAATACACGCGCATATAACAGTTGGTTTGAGTGCTTACGCATACCACTTCAAAGGCATACTTGAGCTTTGGGCTGCTTGTTGTTGCTGCTGTTGTTGGCATATTTTCGGCAATCGCCTGGCCAAGTGACAGCCAAGCGCCGACCGTCCAGTCAGTGTCTGAAAACGTTCCTAACCGTAAGCAACGGAGAAGACGACGAGCCGGAGTGCGCAAGTCAGTACAAATACAAGACATAAAGACCGAAAAAGCAAAGTCAAAACCGCAATCAAGACCAAGATCACGACGTAGACGAAGAGCAAATTAGACCGACCAACCGACCAACCGACTGACTGACTGATCGCCTCTAAGACGCACGGCCTGTCAAATGACCGCTAAAGACACCGCTGGCAGCTCAGCTAGCCGAGACGAGCAAAAAAGTTGTTGTGCTTTTTTTATTGCTATTTTTACTTTAGTTACTTAAATATACTAAACACACTTTCCAACGCCGACACGATTGTGTGCTTTTTTAACGAACTCCAACGACATGAACGAAGACTGTGTGCCGCGCGTTTCGCTATTTTTAATTCGTTTGTTGTTAACAAAAAATACACACGCACATGCATATAAAATATAAAAATTAAAAAAAAAAAACAAAAAAAACAAAAAACAACAAATGACTGAAAAAATTGTTTGAAAATAAATAAATAATTTAGCAAAAAAATGCAAATAAATAAATGAATTGCTGAAAGGCGCCAAGCCATTGGCAGAAAGACAAGTGCAAAGTGTTTGGCAAAAGTGTTAAATTTTTTGTTGTCAATTTTAAGCACATTTTTACGCAACTAAGACACTGAAAACTATACGATTGAGAAAAATAAACAATTTCAAGCAGCAAAACGTGGAAATTAACAGTTTGTGTACAACGAGTTTTTAATGCACTGCCACTTAAAAAAAAATATTAAAAAAATAAATAAAATTTAAAAAAAAATTTAAAAAAAATAATACACAAAAAATTTAAAAAAATAAAAAAGGGTTGTTAACTATGCTTAATATGCCGTTTGAAAATTATAAATTATGAGAAAGAAAAAATTAATATAAAAAAATATTTTAAAAATATTTTAAAAAAATTTAATATAAATAATAAAAAATATAAAAAATAAATTTAAAATTGTGAGAGCGAATAAAAAAATTTAATAACATTGTTTAAAGTATTATTTATTTATCAGAGAAAATAAAACAAATATACAAAAATATTTATAATAGAAATATTTAAAAAAAATTAATAAATTAAAGAATTGAAAATTAAAAAAAAATAAATAATTATTATTTACGATAAAAGAGAGAATAATAATAACATATTAATAATTTATACAAATATTTATATAAAAACGATTTAAATAAATTTTTAATATAAATAAAAAAAACAAAAACAAATATAAAATAAATTTATAAGTTATGAGAGAATAAATAAATTTAATAATATTGTTTAAAGTATTAGTTATGAGAGAGAAAAAAATAAACATTAAAAGATTTTAAAACCAAAGTAAAAATAAAAAAAATAATTAACATTATTTAAAAAAAAAATTAAACAAAAACTAATAAATAAAAAAATAAATTATAAGACAGTATTAATAAATTTATATAAATAAAAAAAACAAAAACAAATATAAAATAAATTTATAAATTATGAGAGAATAAATAAATTTAATAATATTGTTTAAAGTAATAGTTATGAGAGAGAAAAAAAATAAATATTATAAGATTTTAAAACCAAAGTAAAAACAAAAAAAATAATTAACATTATTTAAAAAAAATTAAACAAAAATTAATATTTAAAAAAATAAATTGTAAGACAGTATTAATAAATTAATAAAAATATTTTTAATCAAAGTCGAAAATTCAAATAAAAAAATAGGAAAAATCAAATCGTAATTGTTGCTCACTTAAACAATAATATTATATTTTATAGTTAAAATAATGTTACTTTCAATGCTTTGTTGATATGCCAATAAAATAAACAACAAAAAATAATTTAAAAAATTTAAAAAAAAATTTTAAATTTAAATAAAGCAAAAATTTAAAAAAAAATTAAAAAAAAATGTTTTTAATTGAAATCAAAACTTAATTATAAATATGGAATTAAAAATTTTAAAACCAAAAATAATATTAAAAAAATATTAATATTTTCAAAAATTATAATAATTTAGCTGGATTATTAAACTTCACAAAAATTGTGATAACTATGTTGAGTTGAGTCATAACTATATTAAAGTAAAATATTTAATAAAAAATTTATACTTTTGAAGTTGTTCAGAAATGTCAATTTATTTAAAACTTGTTTATTCAGATACATAAGCTAAAATAAAAATATCGAACTAATTGAGGCTACTTTAAATTGTTAAAATAAAATTAAAATATTTTAGTGTTATGAAGTCGATCTGGCAGCACTAAATGAGAACTAAATCATTTAATTTAAATTTTTTATTTTAGTAAGAAATATAACAAAACTAACAAAATCAAAAAATAATTAATTACATAATTATAAATAATTAATAAAAAACAAACTGGCAACGCCAAAGTGATGAATGCATTATAAGTTATTTAATTATTTCTGTTTTAATAAAAAAAAATTAATAAAAATATAAATATTTGAAGTAAGATTATTAAATTTAATCTGGCAACACTAAAATTGATACATTTGATATAAAATGTAATAAATAAAAAATTAAAATTACGTAAAAAATTATTAAATATACAATTAAAATAATAACTGACTAAAATTTAACACTAAAATAAATAAATAAAATAAAAAAATAAACAAAATTCAAACAAAATACCGTTATCGTAACAACCTAAGACATGTACGCGCTGAAGCAATCACGTTCATTTTATCAAGCAAAAGACACGTATAAATATACATAAATACATAAAAAAATTGACGAAAAGACCAACTCAGTCGGCTGACATCATTTAAAAAATTAGCAACGTAACAAGTTGAACCAAAAACGCAAAAACAAAAGCAATAAAAGTCAAAAAAAAACACAAAAAAAATTACAAAAAAAAGTTTCTTGTTCAAGCATTTTTTCTAATACATATTTACTTTGTTTTGTCTTTACACAGCCGCATTTTTTATCATCATTTTTCCCCTTGAAATTTTTTTTTTGGTCTTTGGACAAAGTCAAATTCAAGTCAACGTAAATGTCAAATGTTCCATAACGACGCAAAAATTCCAATAAAAAAATTTTCATCATTTTTCAATTTCGCTAAATTTGAAACAAACAAAAAATAAAAATTTACAACAAAAAAAATTGCTGTGACATTTTTTTGTGCGCAAAAATTACAACAAATCGTAGCAAGAAATTTGTGCACATTTTTCGGACCATTTTCATGCAAATATAAAATAAATATCGTGTGAGAAAAAACAAACATACAAACGCAACAACAACAAAAAAATTGTTTTACAAAAGTACAAAAAGTGTCAAGTAAAAAGTTTGAAATTTTTTTCGGATTCGACGGAAAGTTCCCAACTGCAGTGCAAAAACAACGACAAGCAGCAGCAGCAGCAACAACTGCCACGCATAGCTAAAGGTAAATGCTAAGCTAAAACAGTAACAGCAACAACAACAACTGCGCGCGAATGTCGAGCAGCAAAAGCGAACGACAAAAGCGACAAACGCCCGAGATCTGAGCGCAATCAAAAGCAGTAATCGGCGCCGCGGCTACAACAGCAGCAACAACGAGCAGCAGCAGCAGCAAACCTGTGCGTGTGTGTCTACAACTGCCAAAAGTTTGTTTGGCATTAATGTGGTGCGTGTATGCATTTAAGTTTGTTTGTATGTGTGTTTAGCAGCGACTTCGACGATACTTCGCTTTTATGAATTTTTTTGCACTAATTTTCGCTACCCTCCAAGCGCTTGGCACTCGCTGCTTTGCTTAGCGCCCTCCTAATCCACTCTCCGCCCCAGCCATGTCACTTCCGCAGCACACAGCCGCCACAGCCTGCTGGTTGGCATTAGTTCATCAGCCTGTCTGTCCGCCCAACCGCTCCTTCGGCCAGCCATTAATTTGGCACTCTAACAACTCTCCAGCTCTCCATAGCTCTCCATAGCTCTCAGGCGCGCTCACTCGTGCTCTTGCTTGCCATTTTTTTTATTATTTTTTTCTTTTGCTTTGCGCTTTCCTGCGCTTTTATGAATGTAGAGGTGCACTTTTTTGGCAATGTACCCCATACGTTTGCCCCTGTGATATCGTGGCGTTGCACATGTGCCTGTATGTGTGTTATATTAGATATTTTGTTGTTGTGTGTATGTGTAATGCTTTAGCGTTTCCCATGCTCATTACTTAGACCCTCCCAAACATCTGTTTAACTCGCCGATCTTGCCGTTATCAGTTCTACTGCATATTTTCATACGCTTTGGCGTTCGGCTGAGCATATATACTATACATATGTACGTATGTATATGATACTAGGAGCTGTTGGATTAGTACAAAAATGTCTACTAAAGACCTTTAACGAGCGTTCTCATCCTTCTTAGTACTAAAGAGCTCACACTAAAGAAGAGTCCGCTCGCTGAGAGCCAAGAAACCCAAAAACCCAAAATCGTATAGATTAGAGACTAGCTAACGTGTCTGGCGCACATTAGCAAAGCCGATCTGCATTCTTTCATGTTGGAAATACGTCCGCAGGTTGAGCAGCTTCCTGAAATACCGGCCCAAGTATTACAAAAATGCAAGTTCATGTAGCTTAAAGCTCCCCACAAACTCTAAGGTATGAACACTAGCTGGCGACCATCGTTTGGTTGCATGTAGCTTAAAGCTCCCTACAAGCTCTAAGGGATGAACACTAGCTGGCGACCATCGTTTGGTTTCGCAATCTGGAAGGATACCATTCTAGGTAGAAAACACTAAAATATTTGGTGTATTGAGTATCCTTAGAAAAGGTTATCGGAAGCGGAAGAAACTTAAGATCTCATATACTAATTGCTAGTAGATTTATTGAACTGATAACCAAGAAAGAACGCAACTCTTTCTCCGTGGAGTTCAAATAACATCCTGTAATGCTAGCTAATGGTTTTGAGATCCGCTGAAATTTTAAAAACCCGCTTTCCCGAAATTAAAAAAGAAAAACAAGTTCATTCAATTAATCGGAGAGATGAAACTCATTGTATATATAACAGCTTTCCAAGATGGTCGGAGACAGTATTCGACTAGCCATTGAGTTTTTTAACGTCTTAAGCTTAGAAGATGTCAACCCAAAATTATGAATTACAGATAAAGCTTTCATGAGCATCTAGAGCTGACTACGCTAGTACAGTTCTTTAGTTCTCTAATCTTAAGCTCGAAAGATGTCAACGCGGAATTAAGAATTACAGGTAGAGCTTTCATAAGCATCTGGAGCTGACTAAGATGATATAGTTCTTTAATTCTCTCATCTTAAGCTCGGAAGATGTCAACGCGGAATTAAGAATTACAGGTAGAGCTTTCATAAGCATCTGGAGCTGACTAAGATTGTGCAGTTCTTTGATGCCTTAGTATCTTGTAACTCGTATTCATAATTAAAAGTTTACAATAAATATGGGTTTATGAGTATATTAGTTTATTTCCATGTTTTGGACCTCAACCTCTGGTCTCTTAGCTCAATTAAGCTCACTGGAGGGTAATCGGAATTCGGTTAAGTTATCTTTCACTATTAAAATAGCAGCTTTATGGCTGTCCGTTGCTTATTTTTGCAACCTATTCTTCACTTCCTGAACTCATTAGGTAAAAAAAAGAAAAGATCCATTGGTTCAAGGTTTTAGGAGCAATCATCATCAAGAGATTCCTTGAGTGCGAGCATTTCGCTTTGCTACTTTCGGCAATACGTTAAGATCTTTCACAAACATATCACTTTATCAACCTCAGCCGATATTTCAACAGTTTTGGGGACTGCTGGTTGAAATTAACAGTTATACTTAATTAATCGACTGTATAAAACAATTACTTGAACTTATATAGATAGTTCTTCAGATCATTAATTTACAGAATTGCCTACTATACACAAACTTTTAAAAACCATCCAAGGAGACCTTGATATAGTATTTTATACAAAATTTATATCGAAAATTATACGAAGAATCGTTAGTCATTTGTATTACTTGGACATTACTTATTTGGTATTTTTGTCTTAGATCTTATCTCGAAAGTCTTTTCGGAAAACTGAAATTGTGACCATCTCGGCGACTGTTTGGTAGAAATGTTTGGCAAATCAGCACTCATACAACGAAAATTTGTTCTTTCTTCAGAACAACCCATTAAACAACTAAAATGCTGGAAGATTCCTCAATACAATTTCCATTAACATTTTTTAATGTTTCTATAATTAAAACAGTGGGGTTGCTACTATTCTATTTATAGACCAAAAAGTCAGTAAAAATACTTGAAAAATGTAGTTGCTAGCTTCCGCAGCATTTATTCACACTAGAAGTGGATCGGACTGGTTTTTATCACTTCATCAGTCACAACTTCATAGTTTTATAAACTACGAGCGTCACATAAAAACCAATTCATAATAATAATAATAAAAAAACTTTTGGAAATGCTCATCGATTATGCTAATGACCTCATAAAATACGCACACATTCGAACCTCAATCAATTGATTAGTGAATAATTTGATGTACGTATGTAGTCAAAGCAAATTATCGATTGTTTATGTTTATGGCGCAATGCGAGAGTTGATGTCGAATGCAGGTCCTGTTATGGGCATAATGTTAGATTACACTAAGAAAATATTAACATACAATGTATGCATATATGTACACATATATATATGTATATATATATATATATATATGTATGTATATACTATGTATATTTATATGATGTCATTTGCGCTAGGAAAAGCGCTGCTGCTCTATACGAGTACTTGAAGAGAAAGTTATCTTATGTATGAAAAAAAGATTGAAATTGATGAGAAACAACAAAAACCATTTCTACAACCTGTATGTCGTTCGCAGCGTGTACGTGTTTCATTCGCTATGCAATTTAACTTTTCGAATACTAATAACTTGCCATATATTTGTTTTGTTATTTTTGCTGAATTCTTTTTCGCTCTTCATTTGCATTTTTCTATTGCATTAATTCATTCATTTTGAAATTCCAATCGTTCGCTTTGATCTTTACGCTTGTCGTTAAGTAACCGTTAGGTTAACTGATATATAATATAAAGTAGTTTTTTCGTGTTTTTCTGCGGCGTGAGTAGCAGTTAAAGGCTTTTAAGGGGAATTTTTTAAGAATATTGTTTTAAGTTATTCAAAAAAAAATATATGCAAAGTACCGAAATATTTCATAGAAAACCACCAAAACTCACTAAAAGTGGGATTAAACTGATTTAGAAACAATAATAGCTACAAACGGATAACGTTTCTGTATGTTTAAGCTAACTAAGCAATAAATTCAAGTTATCCGAGAAAATGTCAAACGGATAAGCAGTGTAAACTGTTTTAACAACGGTATGTTTTGCAAAATTTGCATTATCTAAGCTATTTTCAATATTTATATGCACACATAGCAAACGGTTAATACTTTTTCAAGTACATAAATGAAAATTATATACAAAGGAAGTGTTAAATGTAAGCTAATTGCTTTACGTCAACTCCGGATAACGCTTTTAATTCATCAAATCATACCAGAAAGCAATTAAGAAGGCAATAAAATAGCTAAAAAATCTTTATGAAGCTGCGGATAAAATTTTACGTAAGCGGATGAGCTTTTTTGTAAGCATAATGTTTTAGAAGGAGCATGCTTTTCATGATAACCATTAAAAGTATGTAAGCATGTAGCGAAATTTTGCGCTGAGTTAGTTACTTAACTAAAAATAAGCATCGAAAAATTATTTAATTGAAGTGATTTGCATCACAAAACTTCGGATAATGCAATTAAAAAAAGAAGCAATACCGTCATATTCAAATTTGCTTAAAAATGCTATTTAACAGTAGTTAGTTGCATTTTAAAATTTCGGATAACGCGGTTATAGCTTTAAAATGTATTGAAAAGCAATACTAATGAATTTGTCATGTTTACAACTGCTTGAAAGTATAAATATGAAATTATCCGAGAGTGGATAAAACTAAATTTTCGGCGAAAGTACTAAAATTGACTTTATACTACTTACATTGTATATAGCATTTATTTAATTTGAATAAAATTTCGAGTAATCAAAAAACCAAAAAAAAAAAAACGTTTACAAAATATTTTCATTTGCAACTGAATAAGCCGGATAAATTGCTAATGAGCAAGTAACCATCTAAAATGGGCTTTATATATTGCTAATAAGCAAGTAATCGTCTGCATTGCTTTTAATAAGGTTTTGTGCGCTATTTTGTTGCGATATACAATATTATAACTTGAATCAACGTTTATAACTGCTTTAAACAACTTGTCACAGTACTTGGATAACGCGCATAAGGCTTATAACCGTATAGCAAGCTTTCGGAAAAGTTTTAAAAGACTTTTGATATTAATTTTTATTTTGGAACAAGTTCTTAACAAATTTGGAAAGAGTTTTTGTCGTCGGATAAAACTTTATAGTTTGATTTCTCACTCCTATTAAGCTTTCACTTCTGCCGGTGCGCGGATATTATGCTATAATGCAACGGATAAACCTTAACTTGCCTTTAAAGCGTATTTTCCGATAAGTATTTTCTTAACACACATACTTCTACATGCACACACACATACTCCGTTGATAATTAGGATGAGCGAATTCCGAAGATTTTACAAATTTAATTATTATCTTTGTTTAGCTGTCAACCTGTTTTGATCGATAATTAATTAGCGCGACAAAGCAAGAAAATAAAAAGAAACACACACAACAAACGTGATTTAACAAACTGCCATTGTCAACGCGCCGAATGAACGAACGCTGCCAGACTTCATGGCTATCAACGTATGAGCAGCAGCACACCGTTAACCCCGCCACAACCAGCCACATATGCTTGTCTCTCGTTTCTGACGCGCTTCTTCGCAAATCTGCCCTACACGCTTTTGTGGCTTTAGAAAAAAGAATGCTAAACAAAAATATTTAAAACAAATTTATATTTGAAAATTTTTTAACTATGTATGTATGTAGCTGACTACAAGCTTTTTATAACTTTTTATTAAATATTTGTGTTAATTTTTTTCTTTTCTTTTTTCGTTGTAGGTTTTTGGCAAATTATTGACATTTAACATTGAATTTGAACAAAACAATTGGATACAAAAAAATTACAAAAAACAAAATTTAAAAGCAAGCAGTTCAAAATTATAACAAAAACGAAAATATTTTAAAATTTTATATTTTGCATTTAAATACTAAAACTGAGTTTGGTATTTGTTTTTTGTTTTCGCAAAGAAAAGCCAAAAAGTCTACAAGCAAACATTCCAAAAATTTACGCTAACGCACAAAAAAATTACAGTTATTAAATTTTATAAATTCAAAAGTAAATAAGCAACGCAAAAAATAAACAAAATGGCTTCTGAATTGGACCAGTTCGCTGACTTGGAATTGTCAAAGGAAGATCGCGAACAGATTTTTGATCCGCCTTTGGATCGACAACCGTTGGAAGGTGCTGGCACCTCAAGGTATTTAAAACACACTTGCAAACAACTCTTAAAATATAAATAAAATTCATACATTTTACTAACAACCGAAACCAAAAAAAATGAAAAGTAGTTGCCACTAACCGAAACTAGTTTTCCGCAAATTATTTGAATTACTTTTATTTTTTACGAAAATGCTAATAAACTTACAAACGCTTGTAGAATTCTGCTTTATATTTCGCAAGAACTGCTTATTTGAATATTGCGGATAAGTACCGCTACTAATTGAGATGATACAATGTCCTCAAGGAAAAAAATATTTGAAACTTTAAAATTCTTTAAATTTTTCGGAAAAAAAATCCGAAAAAAAATCTTAGAAAAATGAAAATTTACATGCAAGTGTTTGCAAACTTGAAAAAAATAGTAAAAAAGATTCAATTTTTTGTTTCAAAATGCAACACTGTGTGTGCGCTACACGCTCAAACCCTTTCTAACGCATTTAGTCGGCGGAAACGGATGTGCATAACAAAAGCAAACATTTTTTACATTTTTTCTATTAGTTAAAAATCATAATTGTCGTAGCATATAATGGGAATGTAGCCTAAAAATTGCAAATCCAAAAACAAAACCAATCGAAAAAACTGCCGGTTGGCAGCAAATGAAAGGCAGGCCAAGGTCTATTAAATACCGGCTAATTTTTGCCACAAATAAATTAGGCATATCAAAATACACAGCGACATGCCCACACATGTATTCCCTACATACGCATATAAAGCTCGATCCTTTCGTGTGGGGAGAAAAGCAGATGGGGGAAAAACTAATAAAAAATGCACCCCTCTTCGTCAAAAATCAGCATGGACACAGATGTACAATGCATAATACATCGAATATTCGTAAAGTACAGTTGCAATGCAAAAAAAAATATTTTTTTCTCATTTATTGAAAAGAAAATAATGCGTTTGCAAGGTTTGGATAAGTTGTTGGGCTTGAAAACTGACGTAGCACCATTAAGTAATATGTAAAAAGTGCTCAAATGTTGGAGCTTTAATTCGATATGTGAGCGGATAATGTATTTTTAAGCATCCTCAGGCACAAGTTTTAGAATTTTAAGCAAATTTTGATAAGCGCATAGAGTTTTATCACAACGGATAAGACATTGTGCACAGATACCGCATGTTAAACATTTTCGCAAACATCTACTGCTAGTCTAAGCATATTTGGGAATTTAATAAATATTTATCACAACGGATAAGACACGCTTCATTGAAATTGCTTACAATCCAGCGGAGGAGGAGAAATTACATATTTTAATGCTTATCCGTAGGCATTTAATGTATTTTGTGAACGGATAACGCATTTTACATTTCTTCACATACATCTCCTGCTATTGTAAGCAAATGTTGGCAATTTAATAGAGTTTTAAGGGTAAGGATAAAGTTATTTTCCAATAAAATTACTTACAATACTATTTTAAGCAAATTTAGAAAATTAAAATTTTATCACAACGGATAAGCTTCTCTTCACTAAAATTTCTCACATTACAATTCAGGTGAATAAATTATATATTTTAAAGCTTATCCGCATGCATTCGATGTGACATGTGCACGGAAAATGCCTTTTGTGCTTCCTCAGAGGCATTTATTGCTATTTTTAGTAAATTTTGATAGTCGAATATAGTCAAAGTAACAACGGATATGACACTTTTCAGAGAAATTGCTTTGCAATCCAGCTTAAGCGGAAAAATTACCAGTTTTAATGTTTATACGCATGCGTTCGATACGATATGTAAATGGATAATGAAATTTAGGCTTCTTCGCATAAATCTTTTGCTATTCTAATAAAATTTTGGTAATTTTATAAAGTTTTATCATAACGGATAAGACACTTTTCAATGAAATTGCATATAAGCCAACTCAAGAGGCAAAATCACCTATTTTAATGCTTATCCACATGCCTACAATGCGATATGTGAACGGATAATGCATTTTGTGCTTCTTTATATTCATTCATTACTATCCCAAGTAAATTTTGATAGTCGAAAATAGTCAGAAAGTAGTTTGCAAACAAAAATTATTCAGTTAATTGCATATTCACATGCTCGGATAATGTTTTAACTAATTATAAAACTACATTTATACATATTATGTATACAATAGAGTCTTTTGATCCTAAACTCAAAAGTTTACCGAGTCGGATAACTGATTTTGAAACGCATCATTTTAGGAGAAAAAGTGTTCATGTTATTAACAAATGATGTAATAAAAATTAGAATAAAAAATGCTTCATATTCACTTTGCGTTAAATTTCTGCTTTATCGACGTTTTCGACTGCTGGGATAATGATTTTCCCAGTCAGTTTATGTTTTTCAGTTTTCTTAAAATATGGAAACTAAAACAAGTTATCCCTAATACGCGGATAACTGATTAAACACAAGGTTAACATAATTTCTTACTCAAGCTTACATTTATGTATTGCTATAAAATTTTAGAGCATTTTCGTTAATTTCTTTTCCTCCATTAAAGATTTTAAAGGTTTTTTAGAATAAATAAAGTTATCCTGCATACACGGATAACAGATTAACAACACGGATAACATAATTTTTTGTCCAAACATACATTTATGTATTGCTGTGAAATTTTACGGCATTTCTTGTTAATTTTTTTCAGTTTTCAACTACCTTTTTCATTTAAATTCAAGTGCTAAAGGAGAAAACAACGTAAAAAAACAGCAATAGAAATTTTAAATTGATTTTTTTTACACAAAAGTATACAATTACACTTCATATGCGCACATGTCCTTTCTGCCCACAGGCGAGGCAAAATTGTGCACAAAGGCCATGTTAGCGAATGTTTGCTGCTTAGCAAATCACTCAGTTGGGGTTGGGGCAGCGCATTGTAATTGTGTTGGCATTTCATCAAATGGAAAACTGAAAATATTTCAAACCCTTTTTTCCAACACAACCACAAATGCGCGTATAATACGCCAAGGAATGACAGGGAGCGACGTCAAAAAATTATGCGAAAAATGTGACTCGAAAAAAAGTTAAGAAAAATAAACTGCGGCCACGCTATCTTAGTGCGGCATACCTTGCTTGATTAGAAAACAGAACCGCGCGCGTATATGCAGTTGTGTGTATATTTTTATGCTTTTTTTAATTGTTTAATTTTCTGTATGAGTTTGAATTTTGCATGCCGAAAATTTTGACAGCGCTTTAGGGGGAAGCGCGCGCTGCCTTGTGTATTTCTAAGACGCTGCAGTACGCTTTTGCAGATCTATAGCGATGTGTGTGCGCCTGCGAACTAGTTTCCCATGTTATCCTTTTTGGTGTTTCGTGTTGTTGTTGCAAAGCGCACATTTTTTTTGCAAAAAATATATATGTGTATTTATAAAGCCACCTTTTGAATGCGGTGTTAGTGTTGTTGCTATCTTTTTCACTTGGCGCGCCAAACAAATGAGCGCGCATACAAGTATCTAAGCTGACTTGCATACACACACATTAAACTGTCATTCCGCGCACCTTCCCTACACCGCGCGCACCGCTTTTTCCTTAAAGACACACATACTTGTACATACATAAACACACAAACACATACAGCTACATCAGCTCACACTTTAACAATCGCCAGCATGATCTGCATAACCGAAATTCTCAAAACCTTCTTCCTGCGGCGCTTCCTGTCATCCCACCGCACGCCTCTTCTAACCAAACGCCTCTGCTTGCAGCACTTCACAGCAGTTCACATAGCATATCTCTTTGCTGCTTGCGTATTTTGCAAGCACAGCAGCAGAGTAGTTTATGCTGCCACACTCCTGCCGCTCATAACGCTGCGCAGCGCTTGCTTTCACATAACTTGTTAAGGTATGCGCGCGCTTATGTCGCTTTACCGGCAATTTGTCTCTCATAGTTTGGCCAACATTAGCCATGCCGGTGGTTGTCTTACATACTTACATACATACATATATGTATACATGCTTGCGCGCCAATGTTTATCCTTTCTGCCTGCGCGTCACACACAACGCGGCTCTAAGCGCAACGCGCTTCTAAGCTCACTTAGCACCGCCGCTAGGTAACTTGCTCGCCGGCATTCTTTGCTTTTTCCTTTGCCTTTTTTGCACGTGCGCGTCTGTGCTGTTGCGTAACCAGCTCTTCAACTACCGCCTGGCAGCTTCAAGCATATCGGCATGTCAAGCCAGCAAATAGACTGGTTGACGGCGTTTCCCTCAAATAGTTGTATATCTGTGCGTTTATCTTTTTCCCCGATTTCGCTTTTTTCTCAATTTTTTTTTTTGCTGCGTCTATGTTGTTGTAGCGCTTATTTGCTCCTTTGACACCAGCCATGTTGTGCGTTTATTTTGTGCAAATGAGTTACAGTTGCGCTTCACATGTCACATGCTATGAATATGTGTGCAATTTCGGCACACTGTTACTTTGTAGCCTTTAGTTTTGTGCCAGAAAGCAACAAAAGCAACAATAAACACAAAACATAACCCAAAAAAATTGGTTCGCATCCTTCACTTGCCTTGTTAGCAAGGGTTATTATGCTTGCAAGCTTTTCTTCTAAAACATTTTTTTCTTGTTATTTCTTTTATCTGCACAATTTTTCCCCTGCGCTTTGCGTGTGCCCCTCCACTGCAGCGCATCATTTGATTCCCATCGATTATGTAATGTTAAAAAATTAGCTGTATGCATTGCACTTTTGATTGACAGTCAAATTAGTTGAAGCGCAAAGCAAAAAAAAAGCAAAAAACAGAAAAAAATGCAAAACAAAAAAAAATATATCAAAATACAAAAACAAAACAAAAAACACTTCCCAAACAACAAACTGCCTATCGGTGCATTTTTTTATTTCTGCTTTGATTTTTGATAATTTTTTTTTTAATTTTTTTTGAATTTTTTTTCAATCAGCCGCCTTTTCCTTGCAATCCATTTAGTATGCGCCTGCTGATGAGGTGCTAATAACATTTCACATTCCGCCAAACAACAGTTATCAACCGGCGCTAGTTGTTTTTGCCACTTTCTGTTACGCTCCTGGCGCCTGCTGCATAATTCATCATTCTCAACGCGCACTTATCATCTGCACTTCGGCATACTTCACTTCATTCAAAAGTCAGCGCTCAAAGTTTGCACGGTTGCATTGGCACTTAATTGACTGCTTGGCATACATAATCAAATAGAAATATTTCATAAAATTAGCCTCAACAACGGCTTAACTAATTTGTCACTCGCTTGTCTAAACTGGCTCGGCCGCTCTCTTCTGGTCTTTCTCGTTATTGTTTCGCTTGTCTAAAATCTATTGACCGTTCTCTTTCAGTCTCTCAGGACCTCAGCTCATGAAGCTCGTTTGTACTACCAATGCTGTTCCACAACGAGTTATCTCAAGATTTTTAAGTAATCGGCTTAAATATCCAATATAAGAGTTAGTTTTCTTAGAGGCCGCTGCCTCGCTTTGTGCATTATTCTACTTTTCTTGGCTTTATGGAATAGAGAGCGGGTCGCAGTGTCAAATCTCACATATTAAAGTTTTTAGGCTTTTTCTGGCAAAAATTGGCGTGCTTAATCTACTGCGAAGTTTCTTGCATCTAATAATGGAATCTCTCAACCACTGTTGACTCTAAGAACAAGCACTAACATTGAACAAAATTTGGATTACCTCCTGCTCGATCGCCTCAACTGTCGCGGTCGCAAAATCTTTCATCGCCCGATATTTAAGAGAATAAACTAGCTTAGGTTAGTTAAAAGGTCAATCTTAACTGGAATCTCACTTAGCCAGCTTAAAATGATGGTACCTATCCTATATAATAGATCAGAACAAATTTACAATTCGATAAAGGCTCGCCTATCACAATTATTTTGTTGAAGGTTGATGTCAGTTTCGACTGTCTTCTGGAGCGCCGAGTATAAAACTGCCGATATATCTCAATCTCAGTCTTGCAAAGGCTGGACAATAGATCAGAAAGTGCCTGGATCATTCAACCCACACTCCTTTCCTTCATACAAATATGACAACTAGCTACCGAAAAGATAATAGATTATCAGAACTTAACAGAACTTAACGATTTGAGCTTATCACAAATTTGTTCATGCGGCTAATGTCAGTTTCGACTGTCTTTTGGTTCGCGACAGGTAAGACTGCCGAGATGTTTCATATGCCTAGTGTCCAGTAAGAACTCCTACGATTGCGGCAAGCTGAACTTTACTAAGAGCAAGTATTTCAATAGATCTCCTGCGTTCACTCTAAGTCATCGTAGAGCGCCTGCTTTCCGCACGGAAGCTCTATTTGTCGCGTGCTTAAACGCTTAAACGCAAGACGGCAATGGAGATCCAACTCGGTCCCATTCCGATTTGAGTGCGAGTCCTACTAGTGATTTTGACAACTGTTAGCAGAGAATTTCTATCGCCCGACTCAGGGTTTGAACCAAAAATCAATCGAAAACAGTAATTTTGATTTTTCGTTTCTTTGTTCTCCGCTTTTTTTAACAAAATTAAAAACGCGTAATAAACAAGTCGCCGCGCTGAGAAAAAAACACAGCGCATTGAGCTTGTTTCACCACAGCTGTGCGCCAAATTGACACTAAAACAAATACCTAGTACTCATGCTACTAATGCGAGCAATTTGGCGATCGGCTGCGCAGCGCGATGGCAATAAACGATGCAGCACACAATTAGCAACGTTATTAATAATAAAATACGAGATTAGCTGAGTTCTGTGGAATTTTGAGAAACTCGGCGCGCATACCGAACGTTGTTGTGGTCAAAACCAGCAGCAACATGAACGCTAAAAAGCGGCTTATAGGAGCCGCAACCGCGCATAAAATATGCGTAAACGTTAGTCGCATTGTTTTTGCTTTTGTTTTTAATTTTTTGTGTTAGAAAATCGATTTATTTTTGGCCAAGTTTGGTATGCAAAAGCTTTGGCGGCAATGCAAAAGCGCAAAAGACGTCAGCAGTAGCCGCAGGAAAGACGCATATAACGCTTAGAACGCTAGCGCACAGCGTTTGGCTGAAACGGGTTTTCCAACAATATATGATATACCAACGAAGTGCGCATTAATTGAAGCAAGCTGCTGCCAGCAGCAAAAATAACCGCAATACGGTATACGCTTAGTTTTGTTGTCGGCGTTAGAATTCAAGTCGGCCAGCGCAGTACTCTGTAGCCACGGCTACAGGATGCAATATGTTTTGGCGGCTACTGCTGTTTTCAATCAGCAGGTAGCTGTTGCTGCCGCTGCGTCGTGTGCAAATCTCCGCAGGAAGCGCGCGCGTAAACACCCACTCAGCGAGACAAAGCAATTTCCGTTTCGCAAATCACTGCTTTTGTGCGCTGTGTATTTCAGTTAGAAAAGTGCTTAGAAATGATTTATTGTGTACGGTGTTTTTGCTTTTGTTTGTTGTTATTGCTGGACTCGGACACGTTATGAATTTGTATGCGCATACGTACTGTACGTGACCTTTCCCAGCTATTGGCAGCAATAACATGGCAAAAATTCATGCTACTTGCGTTTTTGTTGTTGTTGTTGTTGTCGCTGGATGGTTATGGCGCTCTTGCGCGCATGCGCACACACAGCTACGCTTCGGCGTAGCATTCAGCGCGGCTTCTTTGCCTGTGCTTTGACGTTTTCATTCATTTATTGCGCTTGATCTTGTCTGCGCTGCGCCGTAAGCGTCCTCTACACGCCACAAAACTAATAAAACTTTGCCGTTCAGTAGTTTTTGCTTGCATATTTGTTATGTTTTTTTTTTATTTTTGCGTGTTTTCGCTTCGTCAACTTAAGAATTCGCATTTCATTCGGCGCTCTGGTTGCTCGCACTTAGCGTCCAATTCACGGATTTGCAATGTGCTTACAGCGCCTGCCTTTTGACTATAAACGCTACATCTGCTACCTTCACTTAGCAACACCAAGTTTGTACCACTTTAGACAACACTACCTTGTGCGCAGTGGCGGCGCATTCAGGGGGGTTAACCGTGATAACCACACAAGTGCAGTGGGACTGCTTAGATCGATGTAGTTGCAGTAAAATCCGAATTAAAAAGGATTTAAAGAGAAGTCTACAGTTCTCCCTTTCCGCAGTTGCTGGTATGAAGATATGTCTTGATTTTCATTAGCACCAACTTTGAGCAATAGTTTTCTATCGCTGTTTGTGGCCTGACGTTCTCCAATGGCACACAATTCCTCTCCTTGAGGAATGACCAAAACTGACCACTTTTAAGCGTTAGCTTCCTTCGGCCAGTCAAACTGTTGACAGTAGAGGTCCGAATTCAGAATTTGTGGGTAGGGAAGCAGCTTATAGTAGATTCTAACCAGTCAATCCCTTCAAAACGCAAAGCAAAACCTTCCTGACCGTCAATGCACCAGAACAGAGAGTATCACATTGTGGCAGCTTCGCACTACCAGATGGATTCATGAGAACCGCTCAGCTCCACCAAGCTTCCAAAAATTCTAGCGAGTCATATCGATATGTGTGGCCTGACGTTCTCCTGATGAAACTCAATTCCTCTCCTATTGGCCAAAGACTGTCCAAATGTTCACAACACAGTTCTGAGTTAAAGGTTTCAATCGGAAAAGTGCTTGCAGCCAGGCTCTTTGATTTCCATTATTTCAGCGTTATTTTCGAACATTGGACTCACACGAGATCGGAAAAATTAGGTGTTACAGTATCAGGTTCAACACTATGCACATTTTAAGCGGTTGAACTTGCGTTTCCGCCTACATAGTATAACGAAGAAGAAAATATGTAAAGAATTGCGTATTTTCTCTATGCTGCTTGGACGCATGTTCGAACAATACCAAACTCAGTTGGGCAATCATAAAACTGTCTGAGCAGTTTTTTAGTATAAAATCGCATCTTTCCAGTGTCCTATAACCGGCTTACGGTTGCTGTTATACAACGCGAGATAGAGATTACTAAAGCTGATGTATAGGAAAAATATTTGATGTCTTTTTACTGGACTTTTATGAATTTATTAGGGTAATTCAACTTTAGTTGTGAGCAAAAATCTACAATTGGCAATTATACTGATGCATTTTGCATTAAAGAGACTGTTTGATAAGTTGCTACTGTCAGCTGTTTAAGTTGACTTACTTTTGAAATCAAAGCTTTTTTTTTTATCGAACATCAACGAAATCTATATGTATATATGTAAATCTTCTGACCGTGTGTTTGTAATTGAACTGCTCCTAAACGGCTGGACCGATTTTGATGAAATTTTTTGTGTGTGTTTAGGGAGATTCGGGAATGGTTTAGATTCGCAATTTGGTCCATTGTTTTATATTGGATCCGATAGATTGCGCAACCATCGCAGTATCCAATATTCAAACCTTAAATAGGCGTAAACGTGCAATAAACAAAACGATGCCAAAGTAAAAGGCGACACCTGTAGACAAGTTTTCATAACGTGGACAGAGTTGTTCGCTCTTAAGAAATAAATTGGGTGATTCAATACATCTATGGGTAGCTATAACATTTTTTTCATACCTGCTAACTATTGGAGGGGGTATCTTGACAGGCAATTTAAAATTGCAAAAGATCTGGCATAAAAAAATAGCGGCATAACTGAAGTGTTGATAAAAAGGTCTATTAAAATTTGAGATATACAGAAATCTTTTCGAAGCATTGCAAGACTGATGCCATAACCTTGCCAGCCGATTTTTTTGTCTTTCCACGCTTGAGAACCGTTTCTTAATATGCAGTCCACCAGGCTGACAATCGATTGGACTCGATTGATTTCACTGATGCACAGCCCAAATTCAATAGTATTTTTACCCCAAAAACCAATTCTTTCTTAACGCACGAAATGCTTTTTGATTCATTTTTGTTGCTTCACCAAAAATGCGATTATTCCTTAACTAATACTTATAATCTAACTAATAGAAATCATATAGATGGTATTAGTAGTACTACCTATGTATCAGCCACAGTAAAACGGGGGCGGGTCCTCTAGTCTACTATTATGAGTTTACAAGAGGTTCAGACTACTGTATAAATTACTTGCTGTGTTTATTAAAGTTTTCACATTGCATGACCCCTCTACGAAGTAAGCACGACAGCGCCACTGTGCTGCAACTTGGTATATCCTCGCTACCTGAACAACAAAATTCGGCAGCATACGCTAACACGCCTTCATTATACACAAAATATGCATACATATTTACATGTATGTATATATGTATAGATAAAAACATTTGTATGTAGTACGGGTGTGTTATGCCCGCATAAGCAACGCTGTTTTCAATATACGTACATAAGTATATAAAAACTATATACTTATATATATGTATGTATGTATATATAGAAATGTATATGGTCTTTTGTTGCTACAAGCATAGCTTCTATTGCCGAAATATTACTAAGACCAAGAAAACGAAAATAAAAGCATTAAAAATACATGCACACATGCATAGACGTGTTATGGGCAGCAACACAAAGCGAAAGGTATAAAAATTTAACCTTGAATTACGGCTGCTGCACACACACCGATCGGCTACCAGCAGCATCCAGTCATCCCAAATGCGAATGTGCTGGCAGCGCTGTACATACATATGTATGTATGTATGTATATGTTTTGTTATTATTGTTTTTGTAAGCAATGTGATCCTTTGCCGCCGCGCATACCTTACGCTGTTTTAGGTTATGAATTTGAGCGCCGCCACCGTCATCGCGTATTTGACTGCTGTTTGGACACCTTTGCTGCTATGTGCGTTTAGTGTTGTTGTTATTAATGTAGTTTGGCGAGTTCGGTTTTTCGGTCCATACATACATATGTACATATGTATATTTATACATTTCTCGTTATGCATTTTTGGCTGTAAGCGCATGCGTACATATGTACATATGTATGTATGTGTGTATGTGTCGATGTATATTTTTTCCACTCACATACATCGTATACTCGCATTAGTTCATTTTTACGGCGCTTGGTATGCACTGATTGCTGTCACACCGTACCCTTACCTTTGTCGCTGCGCTTTGCTTGCCTTTATAGGTTATGTTATTTGTTAGTTCATTAGAAATTTCCGAGAATTCGACATGTCCTAAATACATACACAAACGCACACACACAGGCACCGGCCGACAAACGACCTAAATACACAGCGCAAAGGTGAGCAAGCGCTTATTTCTCTGTATATGTTTGAGTGTGTGTGTGTGTGTGTGTAAATTGGTCATGCGCATTATCCCATCCAGCTGCTTATTTGTTGTACGCGCTCCAAACGGGACTTGATTGCAGCAAGTTACTGTACTGAGCTCGACACAACGTCGCATTTAGCTCTAACGTGCATATGTACATATGTATGTATGTACGCCTGCGCGGTGCAGACCTTGAAAAGGATTTGCGCGCAAATATGTGGGTTCGCATATTTGAAGGTTACGTTTTACTAGTATAGCTGCGCCGGCAAATAGCATGGAAATGCGCTCGCGTTGCATAGAGAGCTCTTTCCAAAAACTATGCATGTCGCGTTACATCCACGAGTAGATACTTCAAAGAAGCTCTCAAGAGATGACAGTTTTCTTAGCGAGTGCGCTGCGCTTAGCGGCACACCCACTTGACATACTTAAACTGCGGCGACTTGTGGTAATTTATATCAAGCACGAAAGGCACAAGAAAGACCTATTCAGCATAGGTCCTGTAGTTTGTGGGTTTTGCGACATGCAACCGCTCTTAGATTCATATAATCCAGCTAGGAGCACATTGCCTCCAACCCGCCAAGAAAAATCGTGGAATTTATCAGTCGGAAATTCCGGAGCATCTTTAGCATTTAGGCTTCTAGCCAATGTAGCGATCTGAAGACGCAGGGAATGGCTCTTAGATCCATATATCCTACTTTCTCGCACATTGTTTCCAACTCGCCAAGAAAGATCGTGGACTTTATCAGAATGTTGAGTCGGAAACTCCGAAGCATCTGCTTCTAGTTTGAGTAGCGGACGCAAGATAAAAGATCTTAGATCCATATATCCGAGAAAGTAGCACATCGTATCCAACTCGCCAAGAAAGATCGTGAACTTTATCAGAATGTTGAGTCGGAAACTCCGAAGCATCTGCTTCTAGTTTGCATAGTGGAAGCAAGATAAAAGATCTTAGATCCATATATACAAGAGAGTAGCACATTGCCTCCAACCCGCCAAGAAAAATCGTGGACTTTATCAGAATGCTGAGTCGGAAACTCCGAAGCAACTGCTTCTAGTTTGCATAGTGGACACAAGATAAAAGATCTAAATACAATAGATCCATATATTCGAGTAGAGAACACTTTTACCTCAATGGCGCCTAGCAAAAGCCCGGAATTTATTTGGGAGCTGCACCCATGTGGGCGCTTGGGAAAGCGGAAAGGGCACAATAGAGCTAAGGTCACAATGCGTACCGTAATATAATGCCATTTCTATTTCTTAATACGCAAGCAATGTTGCGCTCGTTTCGATGACACTTAATCTCGCAGCATTAGCTGCTACAAATGAACCAGACTTAATCCAGCACAGATGCACGTGTACATATGTATGTAGACGAATGTTTGTGCAGCTGGCGGCTTATAACAACAATCGCATGTGCGCCAACAGCCGGCTTTGGCTAACCAACGCAGCACACTAATGGAGCCGGAGCCGCACAATACGCATTACGGTTTAAGCTACTTACATACATAAGCTCATATGTATGTATATATGTATGTACGGCGGGGGCTGCTCACGCAGATGCCGGTAGTAGTAAAACGGTAACAGACAAGTTACAAAAATGTTCAAGAAAAATTGTGCAAACTCGTTAACCAAAATGAAAAGGGAATGCGAATGCGAAAGCATATAAATGTACATATATGTATATAGTACATACGCATATACATGTTGGACTGGCTGGCCGGCCGGCTGCCTGACATGCCAAGAAAAAAGTAGTAACCCGAAAACCGAAAACGCAACTGTCATGGCCAAACGGCAATAGCAACAGTGGCTGGCTGACGGAATCGAGTATGCGGCCGAGTTTGAGTTCGAGTCCGAGCACTGTGAGCCCAGCCACAATATTTTGTACTGCTTTCGTCGTACATACGTACATTAATATGTATGCTTTCTTCACTTTTTCCACCTTGTTTTTACGCGGCGCGGTTCATTGGCCTCGATTAAGTGGCGATTTGGCTGTTTTGATAGCGTTCGCAGCGTCATCAGCTTCAGCGCGTCGTCGCTGTTGGTAGTCGACTGTCGGCTCGACACACTGTATACGCATAAATAGCAATATTTAGACAATTTCGTAAATTTCGGCCAACTGCGTGCGCCAACCAGCTAACGTAAGCGCTTACGTTGTTTACACCGCGTCGGTACTTGAGCGTAACAGCCGCTTGCAGCGAGCGCTAATGTTGTTTGTGTCGAAATGGCATGCATATCGGTTTTGTACGTCCAATAGACATTTCTAACCATCAGGTAACAACAACAACAACAAATTGCATTATAGCTTAATCGGCCGATCGGTCTCTCAAACTGCACACTCGTATGCCGCCAACCAGCGCATTGTCCGCTTCGTTTCGTTTGTGCTTAATCCACACATTTCGGCGCGGTTTGCTCCTGCTGTTGCAAATTGCAATTTTATCAGCGAAATGCTTTCTCTCCCTTTTCCTGCGTGCCGGCGCACACGGCTTTTGTGGCGGTCTACTTTCTTTGCAGCGCGCGCAGCCCTTTCCTGCTTTCTTTAACGCCGCATTTTGGGGTTGTTGCCAAATTGCCAAATGCAATCAGTCGGCGTATGCAGTTCGCTGCGTCAGACGGTCATCAGCTCATTTATGTGTTCCCATTTTTGGCTTTCCGCGCATCTGTCGCTCTTGCATTACTTTCCCATTTATTTGTTTGTTTATTGTTTTGTTTGCAATTTCGTTTTTTTGCCTGCGTATGTAACTTTCTTTCCGTTGCCAGCACAGGAGATGCGAGTGCTGATGTATCCTTGCAGCTGACTGTACTTTTCGTTGGCAGCGCGTAACGAAATTCAATTTTTAGCAACATACAAGTAGTAACAACATACATACATTTTCCAAATATTCCTTTGAGAGCTGCTAAGCTGGAGGTTCAAATATGCTTGAGTTTGAAAAAACTGATTTGAAGATCAAAATTACCGGGCGTTCAGTAAAAAACTTCGAAATTCAAGTTACGATAAAAGACCAAAAGTAAGAGGCGTGCTTTGAAGATCTTCAAGCTCCGAGATACCAAAGGGTCATTAAGCTCAGTCAGACGACTTGAAGATCAAAACTAAAAGATCTCAAGCTCCGAGATACCAAAGGGTCATTAAGCTCAATCAGACGACTTGAAGACCAAAAGTAAGAGGCGTGCTTTGAAGATCTTCAAGCTCAGAGATACCAAAAGGGTTTTTAAACACAAATGTCGACTTGAAGACCAAAACTAAAAGATCTTCAAGCTCCGAGATACCAAAGAGTCATTAAGCTCCATCACACGACTTGAAGATCAAAATAAAACTCCCGTACTTTGAGCGCTTCAAAATTTACGATACAAAAGATCCTCAAACTCAAAAAGCGGACTTGAAGATCAAACGTGTAAGACGTCCATGAAGTTCTCTCAAATGTGTGTTACAAAGAGATCCTTAAACTCCAAAAACGGGCATTTAGACCAAAAGTAGAGGAAGTATTTCCAAAATCTAAATCATACACGTCCATCTCTTTGAATTTGATAGCGAAAACTCGTAACAAGTTTTTAATTTCGATTTTGTTTTGAAGATCTAGAAAAACTTCAAATGATATTAGCAATGAGAGCATTCTAATCTTACATTGTGGTTGAAAGCATACAAAACAGATGAAGGATCTCTTCAGAATACTACTGGCAGATCAAAAAGTAGTGAACAGCAGACATTAGAAGTAAAATTGAGAAGCTTAAACCACAGAAAGCTAGAGCTCAAATGCTCAGTAGTGTAGTGACAAGGATCTAGGTCGTGCCCTCACTTAAGATTAGTACTTCGGAGCTATACAAATCAACTTGAGTGGGTTCTCAGCATAAGAGCATATGAAATGAGGATAATTAACATATCTATTTAAAAACAAAAAATATGAAAAAATTTAGCTAAAAAAAACTAAGCAAAAAATCACGAAATAACAGCAAAAATTGTGAAAATCCAAAATAGAAGAAAAGTGGCAAAAGCTTAACTTCAACAAAAAGTGACAAAAGTGTAACCACAACAAAAAAATTATATTCAGCAAACCTGCAACACAATTGTCGCAATTGTCAATAAAAATTATGAAATACAACTAACAAGGCAGCAAATAGATCAGATAATCTGATAATTAAGCGTCTATTTGGCAGCGCTGACAACTGCTTATCTACCCCCAAACACATGTAAGGCTATTGAGCCGATAAGTGCGTGCAGCTGACTGACAAAACATACAAAAATATATACATATATGCATGTATGTATGTATGTATATATGTACATACATATGTATGCATATACATTTGCCATGCTAAAAGCTCTTAGCAGCAGCTTTGTGTACACTGCTGCCGCCATATTTACACAGTGGGTGGGCGGGTTAAACTTCAAAAGTTGCTGATAAAAAAAAACTGCAACAAAACAGCTGACGTAACGTAGGCGTCTGAAGCATAAAGTACACGTCATAAACGGCGAGCTGACAAAACTTTGAACTTTGAAGGATAAAATTAGAAATAAATTATTATCAGATGAAAATTTGTGGTGCTTGGCTATGTGGAGAAATATTTAAGTATACATATGTATGTATGTATATATGTATGCACGTATAGAAAAGTCTATAAATGTTTTTAAATCAGCTTTAAATTGTTTCTAAATTTAAACGCCTACCAAAAAAGCAGCTGCGGAAGTGCTTTGTCTATATACATATATTTATATACATATGTATGTATGTATGTACATTATAATATCCGAAATTTTATCACTTAACACTTAAAAGCTATTACAACAAACTTACATATGTACATATGTTCATATATAGTTGTATTAGGTATGTATGTACATATGTATGTCTATATTTCTGGATTGCTACACAAGCACTTAGCCAGCAACAACAAGCATTCGCTATACAGCGCATTATACACGAAAAAATTTAAGCTTCAGCGAAATTTGTCATAGAACCTAAAAAAAGCCGACATTTATTTGAACAAAAAAATCGAAAAAAATAAATAAAGCAAAAACAACAAAAAATACCGAATAAAATCAAAAGCTCCACCATGTGCTACTCTTTTAGCTAATCTACATGCTTGACAGGCGCTCACATGCAATCCAAAATACCGGCCGGCAGCCAGCCAGCCAGCTAGCTGTGCGAGCGCACGCTGCAAACACAAACAAAGAAAACAACAACAAAATGACGTTAACAACAAAAACTTATGAAAACAGCAATGCAGATACAATTAAAGAGCGCAAGAGATACGCGCACCGCACACAAAACAGGGGAAATACCGCTAGCGATCAGTTCGCTGAATAGCTGTATAAAGAGCTGGCAATACCCCTGCACGTATAAGAGTTCGTAAGCGTACGCTGACAAAGAGCGCGAGTGTTAAAACAAGCCGCTGAATAAAGAGCAGGCTGCGCTGACGCTCTTTAACTCAATTTAGCGTACTAAAATAGCAATAACAAAGTGCAGCAAATGATATGCCGCCAGTGACAAGAGTAAAAATCACTTTAGCACTTATAATGGCGCTGCAGTAGGCGCGAGCGTTAGCGCATTGGCTAGAGCGCATGGTATGGTGCAGAAGAGCGCCTGCATGCGCGCCTACCGCTGGTATTGGTGAGCAAGTGCAGCGAACGGTGGCGGCGTACGGCAGCTAAAACAACAATGTGCCGCCAGAGCGTTGGCGACACCGTACGCCGACAGCGCATTGGCCGATTTGCGAATTTTTATCAACGCAGCCGCGTTGGCTTTGACGGATTGGTTGTTGTGGGTTGGGGAGGAGAACGCACAGTGGTGCGTTTTGCACAAGCGTTGGATAAGAAAATTGTATATGCGGCGTGATGAAAATTCAAATTGCATATTTTAGAACTTTTTCGTTTATTGATTTAGTTCTTATTTCGTCGACTGTTTTTAGTATTTAAATATTATAATAGCTTTCAGTTGTCGTCGTTCGTATTTTTTTCAATTACTGCCTTTTTTGAAGACCTCAATGCCAATATTTACACATTATGCGCCTTTAAAAAAATTCTAAGAAATGAAACTGACAAATTTCATTTATTAATTTCAAAAAATTATGAATTTATAATGGATGTGTAGCCAAAAAAAGCTATAAAATGGTTTTGTCCAAAAAACCTGCGTTTTGCGCCAAATATTTTATTAAAGCGTGGAATTTCTTTTAATAAGAAATGAAATTTAAATGAGTATTTTAAAATGGAATTTTGATTATGGACTTTCATAAATCTTACAAAGATCTTTCGGTTTCAAAATGGCGTTTGCCCCTTTCGAGTTTACTACACAGTACAGCACAGACCTTAAAAAGTACCGTTACAAATCACAAAATTTATTAAAAATATATACTTAGAACAAATGTTGTAATTTTTTCCGCAAACTTTTAGGTCTTTTTTAAATAACTTTTTTAAAAAATTAAAATTTATATTATTGGCAATCAGTTACCAATATTTTAGAATTTATAAATTTATAAATGCAAAAATGATTTTTGTTTAAATTGTCTATACTCAGTGAAAATTTATATTAAATAATATTAATATATATTACATTTGCAATTTTTAATTAATTTAAATGTTAAGAAAAAATACTTTTTATTGAATGAACTTTCAAAGCTTTGAAAATCAAATATTTCAAATGCTTTTATATACATATATTGAGTGCATTATAATACTTTTGCAAGTGAAAATATGCTGTTATTCAAGTAACCTTAATTTTCATATGAAATTTTGTACTTTTCAAAAATAGTTTTCTACATAAATTCAACAATTATCCAAAAACCGTTACCCATAGCTCCCTTCTCTTAAGTGAAGTTCCAGACCAAAAATCTGCATTTCAAAAACTGTTTCATAAATGGGAGTTATACTCAGCAATTATGCAAGAAAATACGCTCAGCTGGAAGTTATTTAAGGTAATATTTGGAAAAATCCAAGAATTGCGATTTTTTTTAATTTTAAAGTATAGATATCTGAAGAAAATTCGCTAAGCTAACAACTACTATTCAGAAAAATTCGATAAGCTAGCAATTACTGTCAAAAAATATGCGGAAAAATTCGTAAACTAACCACCATTGTCATAATATATTCAGTAAAAATCGCTAAGCTAACAACTATGTTCAAAAATTATGCAGAAAAATTCGCTAAGTTGGCAACTATTTTCCAAAAATTTCAGAAAAGTCACTAAATTTGTAAGTAACTTTCGATATATTTGAGTTTTATACAACTATTAATGATTGTGAAAACAGCAAGTATCGATAATAGCTGTACATTAATAAGCGCCTACACTATACAATTTTATATAAACAGAGAACAGTGGTAAGCAATGTGTTATAAATTGCAATACTAAGCAAAAATGGTATTTTATAAAGATCTGAATAACAATTTTTTAGTTTCCATGGAAATTTATGTCAATACTTTTGAAGAAATTGTGGTACAACGCAACTATTCGTCAAAAGTTCCAACAAACTGTCATAAATGGTTCAATAATTAGTGTTATATATATTATAACTGCATCGATTACTCCCACAGCATGTTGAAAGTGTCACAGCGTTATAACTGCAAAGTGAAAAAGTTCACTGAACAATGACCACCACACGTGACCGAAACGTTTTGTAGATAAATAAATAAATAAATATGGCATAGTAGTGCGCCCATTGCGCACACAAACATACGCAATTATTTCATTGCAAAACAATGAAAAATAAAATAAAAAATAATATACAGAAAACTTGTGTTAGAGTCAGCGTCAAACAAATAGCACAAAATTGCTACAGAGACCAGTGACCCATTTTTGCTGTTATGCCTCGCACTTTCTTCTGTTTTTAAACACTTCCCTTATACGCGCCGCTACACTGTGCGCTGACGCTGGCTAACGACGACGACGACGACGACGACGACTCACTAACTGTTGGACTGTCGTGGCGTTTTTCTTTTTCCACATACAACATACATTTCGTACTTGTCCGAGAAGAGCGTAAAATCGACGTGTGTTTTGTTGGTGCAGCCTGTGCGCGCTTGTGTGTATGCTGCTGGTACTGTCGGCAACGCCGCTGCCACCGCCGCCACTGGTATGAGCGCTAAGCGCCTATGTCGATGTGTGCATGTGTGTGTGTATGTCAGTGGTACTTTTGTGCAGGCGCCGTCAAACATTGACACTAAGAGCGGCCCGCGTATTGTATGAATACCGGACGAGCTAGCGGCTAGCCGACTTTCAGTTTAGTTTAGTACGTCACGTTTTGCGGTGTGTCTACGCGGAAGAACGCAAACTTCTCATTTCGTATCGAAGCAAAAAAGTGCCTACACAATAATAACAACAACAAGAAATCTTTATATTAGTGGTGTTGAAAATAACAACAGCAAAAATAAAGAAGCAAGCAAACAATATTGAGTAGTCACAGAAGTAAAACAAAAAAGCGAAGAAAATCTAGCATACAACAACAAGTGCGCGTTAAGTTAAAACAGCACTAGCAACAACTGCAGCAAAAACAGCTATACCAATAAAACAAATATAAGAAACATAAGCAGTGCAAAAAATAGCATAATACTTGAAGTATTGCAACAACAACAAAGCGCGAGTGCAAAAAGTGCAAATTTAGCCACAAAGAAAAGTGTAATAAAAAATTATATGTAGAGAATATATATATATTTTTTTTTTAACTTTTAAATTACAAAAAGTCGCATTGTTGATATTTTTGCTTCGCAGTGCTGCAGTAGCGATAATATAAAAATAAAACAAAAACAAGTTGCAACTGTGTAAAAAATATTTGCATAAAAGGTGTGTTGGCATGTGATTTGTATGCTCTTAATTACATTAATTATTTTTCTTTTTTATATTTTTGTTTAAAAAAAAGTACCTAAAATGCTTTTATTACGTGTCGGCGATTTTTTGCTACAAATTAAAATTTTTTTGTGTGGATGCCGCGCATTAGCAAAGCAGAGCGCAGACAAAGTAGATAAAAGATAGTAAAGGGAAAAAAGTGGAAAAAATAGACACTCACATGCACACAAATGCAAATACAGCATTGCACAGCCAGCGCTGAAAGCGCATGAAAAGTAGCAGGAGGAAGTGGCGCTAGCAAAGTAAGCAGCGGCAACGCCGACATTAGCGTCAAAGCAGCAATAATGCGGTGCGCGACAGCGGCGGCGTAGTGAGCAAAGATAATGAGATAATTGTTTTTGATTTTGAAAAAAGCAGCGCGAGTGCAAAGAATCAAATGAAATTAATTAAGTAAAGAAAGTAAGGCGCATCGGTTAACGTAACGACAGCAGTTCGGATCAAATGCGACATGTTATACAAAAATGTTTGGATTACTGATAAATATGTAATACAAATTTTGAAAAAATATTTTTTGCCATTTTGAAACAACCAAACATGAAAAAAATCGAACGAAAATATTTTTGAAATATTTTCAAATTTTCGGCATAAAAATTTTATAAAAAATACAACTGCAATGTTTTGAAAAACAAAAAAAAAATCAATTAAGTCGAGAAAACATATTTTGAAAAAAAAAATTAAATTTGAAATATTTTCAAATTTTCGGCATAAAAATTTTAGAAAAAATACAACTGCAATGTTTTGAAAAACAAAAAAAAATCAATTAAGTCGAGAAAACATACATATTTTGAAAAAAATATATGTATGTATGTATATTTGAAATCAATATTTTATATGAATATACATATGTATGAATATGAAAAAAAGCGAGAAATTCGAGGAAAAATATGATTGAAAACAAATTTCGCCGATACAAAAATTTAAAAAAAAAATATAGTTACAAAGTTCTGAAGTTTTGAAACGAAAACTGCGACAAAGTCTTAAAAAAATATTTTTTTTTTGAAAATAAAACTTCGTTTTATGGTTACTTTTGCCGATAAAAATCCAATTTTGTGAAGTTTTGAAAGAAAAAATTCGGGGAAAATATTTTTGGAAATGAAACCTCAATTTATGCTTGTTTCTCTATTATAAAAATAAGTAAAGTTGTAAAGTTGTTCAAAATATAAAAATAAAAAATTATAATCTTTAAAAACCAAAAACAAGGATTTTAATAAAAAAAATTTAAAAATAAAAAAAAAATGAAAAATAAAAAAAATTAAAAATAAAAAACAAAAAAATGAAAATTGAAAAATAAAATATATGGAAAATAAAAAAATGTAAATATAAATAAAAAATTAACAATAAAAAAATAAATATAAAAAACAAAAAAAAAATAAAAATAACCCAAAATTAAAAGAAAAATATTTAAAAAAAATTAAAAAACAACAAGATAATAAAAAAAATATTTTTGTAAATAAAAAATTAATTTGCAGAAAAAAATAAAAATAAATCTAATTGTGCATGAGATCGTCTGCAATGTGCTCAACTGCCGATAAAACATAAGAATTATTCATGTTCTACGAATTGTGAATCATCTCAAGATTTCAAATTAAATGATTAAAATAACGTCGGCGCAAATGCATCAGCGCTGCCGGCGCCTATAAAGCAACGCAACGCATCAAATTGCAGCGAAACTATAATACCAACACAATTCGGGCCGTTAGTGTTCACATTGTATGTTGTTGGTGTAAGCGTTTGAGCGGCGATCTTTAGGTGACTGGCAATTTTACTCGGCACTTCGTGCGCTTAAAAACGCAAGCAAACGCAATCGTATGCCATAAAATTTTTGTTATTTGCAAAAAAAAAACTTCGAAAAAAGTAAAATAAACAGCCGGAAACCGCACTGTGTATTTGCTGTTATATATATTTTTTTTGTTTTTGTAACGCAACAACTACTAAATAATGAAATAAATCCAAGCAAAATTATTCCGCTACTAAAGCAAGCTAAAAACTGTGATAACATACATATACATACACACACAATTATGTATATAGTGGTATAAAGTATAAACTATGACGTTTACTGAGCGGCGCGTCATAAGCGAACGCCACAACAGCCGTACGTCGCTGCTGCACTGCACATCCGCAACATTATCAAAGTTTGATTGCACGTTTTATGGCTGCTAACTGCTAGCTTTTGCCTACTGGGATGGCTGTCTGTGCGATTGGTCCAACGTCATTGTCGTTATCGTGTCGGCGCCAAGACTTCGGCACAGCGACACCGCACAGATCACCTACAGCCGTGCGCAGCGCAACGCCACTTGCATACACTTACGCTGGCGCTATGTATGGGCGCGCTGCTAAAGCCGGCGTGCGCTGTCATACGCTTTGACTACTAGTGCAAAATAAAAAAAAAATATTTAAAAAAAAAAATTAAAAAAAAAAAAAAATTATTAAAAAAAAATTTAAAAAAAAAAAAAAAAAATTAAGTACCAAAAATTTAAAAAAATTGAATGGCATTTTCGCGAAAATTTGCTGACACTCGCGTAGCAGTGTGCGGAAATTTTTTTGCTTATGCATGTGTGCGTGCAGCCGGCGTGTAACTGCAATCGGCTTGCGCGCATTGTGTGCGTGTCATAAAGTTGCTTTATTTTGACTTATTTGCCATTGTTGATCAGCCGCTGCAAGCGTGTGTTTTTGGCGCTTTTATTGTTGCTTATTTTTCAGCGCTTGTTTATGCTATGCGCACTGCGTTTAATGCTCGAGTTCATGAATATACATATATTTATTTTTATATGGTTGCTTATCAGCGTAGGATTCCCCAGCGCCTGCCTTCAATAACAACAACCCGCCCGCAAAGTCATAAGCATAAGCTCGCGCATTTGTTGATAGCGGCGCTGCAAAATGTGCCGTTAAAAATATGCCACGTACATACCACATTAAGCAATTACATTTTCTTGGAACTCTAACCAATAATTCAGCGCAGACACATATTTTCATATGTACATATATATAAAAGCATATAACAGTATTGGCAACCAGCAGCGCTCACCAACAACCGGCTAACTGCCCACACACGTCTGCTGAAACGACGCGGAAAATCCCCCAACTCCCTTGCGCGTGGTCTAACGCCATCGTCATTGCTTGTGCATACACACAGCCACACATCCGTATACGTACATATGTATGCGATGTGCAACAGTTAGCAGCATAAAATTCAATAGAATTGCAAATGTACATATTTATTTGCTCGGCCATTAAGCCGTCTGTACACCTTCAGCAACGACTTCACAACCACCATGAACATACACACGCACATAATAAAATGCAAAAGTGTGTGTTTGTGTGCATAACTGTCTACCTGTCTAGCCGCACCTACTGCACTCAGCCACCATAACCGGCGACAAAATCCACCACCGACTAGCAGTTGACCTACTTATTGCAATATTGCCAAGTTGTAGCGCTAATGTTGTTAGTTAGTAACAGTGTTGCCATGTAGGCGTATTTTTGCAATGTGTGCGGTACTTTTATTGGCGTTTACTGCTATTAATTTCATACCATTTCCAAAGTAAGTGTCATTAGCTTGCTCAAAAATCGCTTACGCACATGCTTACACGTTCGAAAAAACCGTTATTCATATTATCTCAGGAATATATCGATACAGCCTGCAAATCGCGCATCGCCTCAGGAATTTTTTCTACGCCAAATGCTTTCTTTCCGCTACAAAACCAGCCGAGCTATACAACATGCTCAGTATTATCGATAACCGGAGTATATGTTTATCGTACAAATCAATATTGGTCAGAAGTGATCACTATTTTAGCACCCTCGTGTAAGTTTCCATTATTTTGACTTCAAAACACACCAATCTAACCAAAAAGCTCAGCATAATAATCAGCAATGCTTGCTTTATTGATCGGTAGCCAGTAATCGGTGTGTGCGAAATCGCTTTCAGCCAAATATTGCTGATAAAATACTTCCATTAGCTCCAATCTATGCAATAATGATCATTTTACTTATCGGTTATCGATAACCGGTGTGTATGAAATCGTATGCAGCCAAATCTAAGGGAGAATCAAACTCATTTTTAGCTTTCTGTCAGTTTACAGGTTTAACTCCATTGTTTCAACTATTTTTTATGCCGGGGCAGTTGGTAGTGTTGCCAATTTTAATTAAAAATAATTGTCAGTACTGTCGCCACAATACCGCAATATATAAATCATCAGCAAACAAATGCATGCGGCGCAGCATAATTTGATAAGAAATTTCGAAATGAAATGCATTGAATATGAATCGAAGTGACGCCAGTGATAAAGGGGCATGAAATAAATACAACAACAATAGATATAACATAGCAAACAAGCACATCGCACTATATACATACATGTTATCGGTAGCTGTAGCGCCTTATCGCTGCCAACGCGATAGGCGATAACTCTATGACCATTGCTATACAAATAATATTTTTTGTGAATTGTATGTATGTAGGCTTGCCGACGTATATTATAAATAGCATTTTCTGATTTTCTGATAAAATTATCGAATTTGTTCAAAAACAGTAACAAAAAATATGACAGAGTTTTGCATTGATGTCATATACTCCAACAATAACTCATCAAATATGAGCAAGTAAAGCGTTCCACTTGTTCACATGTGCGAAAGAGTTTTGAATTCGTTAATAATTAGTTTTCTGTGCTTTTTCACTGGTTCGAAGTACTTTTTTACAAATTTAGCGACGTAGAAAAGTGTTTCAAAAGTTCAGTTCCAAAAAACGGCAGTTTGAAGCTGTTCCGGTACGTTACTTGCAGCAGAAAGGAAACGTATAAGCCCACTTATAACTATAACGAACTGTTTCACAAGTTCAAAGTCGTAGAAAAGTGTTTCAGGCTTTCAACTGCCACTAAAAGACAGGCTTTTAACGCTTTCACACCTACAATTTGCAAGAAAAAAGTATTATTAAGCTGTTTCGGTACGTTACTTGCAGTAGAAAGGAAACTTATAAGCCCACGTATGACTACTACGGACTGTTTCACAAGTTCAAAGTCGTAGAAAAGTGTTTCAGAAGTTCAGCTGCCACTTTTTGTAAGACCTATACTACCACAGTTGTCCAAAACTACATACCTCCAACGCATCTCATCTACCAAAAAAGGTAACTGACGAATATATTAGAAATGTAATTGTCATAGAATATTATTTGCGCCCGAAAGCAAAGCTAATAAATGTTCCATAAGTTCAGTCTGTTTCAAAGGTTCAAATCTCTGCTTATCTTAACGGATTTTCTTTTATCTACTGTTAATTGTCATACCGCTGCACTTTATTACTTCAACATATGTATGTGCGTACACACGCAAGTCTCCAATGACTCATACGAATGCGGCGCTTCGAAAAATTCCCTTTAATTTAAGCACAGAATGTGTGAGTGCAAATGCAGTTTTCTTGCAATTTTCAATTATTTGTATTAGAGAATAAAAACAGCACAATATTGGAGACATCGCCGGCATTAACGGTGCACATATGCGCTTGTTTATGCGCGTGTATTGCAGCCACATACACACAGTGTGGAAAAAAAGCTTTGCAAAACAATGTTTTCTCTTCGAGCAACGAAAATACTCTTAAGTAATTTTTTTTGTATTTTTTGCTCTTTAATTATACATTTAAGGCGTTTATGCTATTGAAGGGGCTTGCGGCATTATGGGGTTCACACGTTTATTCGCAAACTGTTTGTGTACGGTTTCGCGGTTACTCATACGCCATGGCGTACTCGTACAACTGAGCGTACGGTGTGCTCAAACAAACGTTAATGCTCTCAATCAATATTGCCACATATAAATTATTTTTATTCAAGTTTTTAACTTGCGATCGAATACAGTAGGGTTAAATAGTGTGGAAACTAAAAAAAAAAAGAAAATATTTGTTATGAAAAAAAAATCACAAAATTTATTCTGCGCTCATGAAACACCAAAAAATTTGTAGCAAAAAATTTCCAAACACGTGTTTAGGGCGTTAATGCCTCAAAATAAAAAAAAAAATAAAAATAAATTAAATTTCTTTTCCTTTAGCAAATTTTTATAAACTTTGAGTTAGCAGCAAGGAAATACACTAGAAAAATTAGTAACTCACTATTTTCTGTAAATCCAAAGCAACGAAAAATATTAGCCTAAAAAACACAAGTGCGCTTATAAATATTTTAATTACCAAAAACAGAATCAAAGCAGTGCTTTGAGAGTTAAAAATAAAATTTAAAAAGCAGTGCTTTAAAAAATATTAGAAAAAAATTAATTATCAAAGCTGTGCTTTGTATACGTACGCCAATACATAATCAACAACAAAAGCTGCAAAAAGTAATAATAAGCAGCAGTAAAAATTTAACAAAAAACAGTAATTACAAAAAGTTAAAATACACCACAAACACAACATGGCTTATTATCACCACAGGTGAGTTTATATAGTGAATTTTGCGTTTATAATTACTAGGTAAAAAAGATTGGGGAACGTTTTATAAATCTTATAATTCATAAACACATCACATCGAATGACTTTTCAATATTTTAATACAAGTTTAAAGAAGTGTAAAGATAATTTAACGTCTAGAGTGTTTTCCTCGCTCAGCTGTTGAACGAAAGTGGGTTGAAATCGATAAATTATGGGTATAGCACATAACACTGATTTGGCCAAAGTTGCTAAAAATTTTTTATTTCAAAGCTTTCATTCAAAAATATTGTTTTTAAAATTTCAAAAAATATTTATTTTAAAAATTTCGAAAAAATGTTGTTTCAAAATTTCAAAAAAAAAATGTGTTTCTAAATTTTCGTCGAATTATTGTTTAAAAATTTCGAAAACAGATTTTTTTAAATTTCAAAAAAAATTGTTTCAAAACAAAAAATTTTGTTTGTTTCAAAAAATATTGATTTAAAGTTTCGAATCATTTTTGTTTTTAAAATTTCGAAAAATATTTCTTTCAAAATTTTCGAAAAATTGTTGTCTGAAATTTCGAGAAACAATTGTTTGTATAGTTACGCAGAATTTTTATTAAAAATTTCGAAAAAAATTGTTAAGTTTCGAAAAATTTATAAAAATACCAACAAATTTTTTAAAATTTTGGAAAAAATTTTGTTTTAAAATTTTCAAGAAAAAAAATTTAAAATTTTGGAAAACAATTTGTTTTAAAATTTTCAAGAAAAAAAATTTAAATTTTGGAAAAAATTTTGTTTTAAAATTATCAAGAAAAAAAGTTTAAATTTTGGAAAAAATTTTGTTTTAAAGTTTTCAAGAAAAAAAATTTAAAATTTTGGAAAAAATTTTGTTTAAAATTTTCAAGAAAAAAAATTAAAATTTTGGAAAAAAATTCGTTTTAAAATTTTCAAGAAAAAAAGTTTAAATTTTGGAAAAAATTTTGTTTGTAAAATTTGTAAAAAATTTTGGTTTAAAGTTTCGAAACATTTCTGTTTTGAAAATTTCGCGAAAATTAATATCAAAAATTTCGAAGAATTTTTATTTTTACGTATTCGAAAAATTGTAATTTCAAAAATTGGCTACATTTTTGTATCGAAAATTGCCCAAAATATTATGAGCTTTTCTGAAACTACAATCATTTATTATTTGAACCAATGTAGCTGAGCTCTGCGCTTTTATTAGCGAAACACCCATTTAGCAATCAGATTGGCTGCTATATAAGACTTTCAATATTTATATAAATTCCAATAATCCAGCACAGAAAAATTTAGCTTTTACATGTATTATTCTCCAAAAGCCTTGCTGATTTCGAAAATCGATAACTATCAGCGTTGTTATATGCAAATGACTGAGTATTATGCGTTGTTTACACTCTTGATACGTAAGAAAATATATCGAAAAAATATTTTACATAATTTGTTTATAAATAAGTAATAACAAAAATACATACATATGTATGTATGCATGTATGTACATACATATAATATATGACATTTTATTGTAGTTAAAAAATAGAAAAGTAAATATAAAGTAAAAAAATAATTTAAATAAATAAAAAAATAATAACAATGATAAAAGAAATATAATACAAAATTTTAAAAATAATGAGAACATTATAAAAACAATACACAATAGAAAAAATAAATAAAAAAGAATTAAAAAAAAATAAAAAACAAAAACTACAAATAATAATAAATAAAAATATAAATATAGATTATTAGCGTATGCCATTTTATGGTAGTTAAAAAATAAAAAAAATTTAATTAATTCAAACTTATAATAAAAAATAAAAATAAAAAAAAAAATATGAAATACAAAAAAATTTAAATAAATAAAAGAAATCTATATAAAAGAAATAAAAAATAAAACAAATTAATTTAAAAACTAAATATGTATACTAATAAATTAGTAAATAAAAAGTATAAAAAAAAATTTAATTCATAAATTTCGAATTTTTGTTGGTATATCTGCACATTTTTGAGAATTGTTAGCCTGTTTTTAGTTGAAGCTTTTAGTTTAGGTTAAAAACGGCGCACCCTAATATGAATACACCTTAATTTAATAGCAAATTTTTCTTTTAAGAGCGCTTTTCGCATACATATATTTATTACAAAAATTACATTATTTTCTCTGGTAAGCCTATATTGGCTGTTACTTGACTGGAATAAGTTTTTGTTTTGGTTTTGTTGTAATTTCTTCCACATATAAATATCACTTGTTTGTGGTTTTTACATTTACTAGAAATTTCTGTTTTTTCGTAAGCGCTGTCTCCCAAGTACAAACTGCGCCAAAAAGCAGCAAAACAGACGAAAGCGCCTAGCGGCGACAAAAACAAACAACAGTAACGCACAACCGATTGTGGAGCCCGAAATGTGCACGAAACAAAAAACTGCGAGCATTGCCAGCTTTTGCAGAAATAAACACTTATTTTTTCGTATTTGTATAGCTGCGACTGCGCGCGTGTGTGTGTGAAAGCCGAGCAGGCGACCCGAATGCTAGCGCATTGCCCTGACATGCGCTGTGGCCGGCGCATTTTTGTTGTTGTTTGTGGCACAATGATGTTGTGATTGCTTTCGCTGCACTCCGTACTTGTTTTTATTGCTGTTGGCATTTCGCTGTTGTTTGTTCTTGTTTTTGTGTAAATTTTTATGAATGAAAATTTTGTGCTGGCTGTAGCAACCAACGAACGAACGAATGCCGAACCGAGCGTATACGCATAATGCCGACGACTACAACACGCATACCAGCACCAGCAGCAATTGCAACAACTGCTGCTGTTGTGCGACAGCAGGAATCACGCAAGGCGGCAAGCGCTTATATCGCTGTTGTATGTATGTTCATATGTACATATATGTATGTATATGTTGTTGTGTTCCTTTTTGTTTTGTTTCATACATTGCACTTGCCATAACTCCCCGCCCCTGAGTCACTATTTTCCCCTGCTGCTATGCATTCTCACTAGCATTTTATTGCATGCGCTCTTTGTAGCGCTCTTCTGCGCTCTTTGTACCATACAACTTGCTCTACGTACTCCACGTGCTACATAGATACATATGTATGTATGTACCTACATACTTATGTATATGCATATGTATCTGTCGATTAGACGCCTTTATTTGCATTTTTTCATTGCTCCCCTCTGAATACGCACACCTATTGGTCGCGGCGCTGCTGCTGTCAGTCAATCGGGCAACGCGCCAGTCAATATTTGCTGCGGCGCTGCAGCCATTTGGTCAGACAAACAACAACCACATAAGCAGAAATGTCTGTGCATGTGTATGCGCTCTTCCGTGCCTGTGGGCGCCGGTTAAGCCACCCAGTCAGCGTTGTCTGCATTCCATCATAGCGGCGGCTTGCAATTTCAATGCATATACATACACAAAATACATATGTATGTGTGTTTGTGTGCATTTAGTTGTGTGTGTTTTTGTTTTTGCTGCGAATTTTGCCGTTAAAATGCATTCCACTAGGCAAGCAGCTGCGCTGCGGGCGCTGACGTTGACGCTGTCCGCAATAATGACTTGGCTTGACTTAGTGAATGCCGTTACAATCATTTTCACACCCCGCTGTATTGCTGACATGCGGGTGTGGCTGTATGTGGCAAAAACGCAGAGAGGAGCGCTGAATATTTATTTTTCTTGATTCACACGGATTTTTTTTGTTTTTTTTTGCATTTTTTTAAGTTACAATAATGTTTATTATTATAATTTAAATGCAACAAAATGCGCTTACAAAGTATTACACTTTTGGAAATGTTTACTTAACAGTCTAACACCCTTATAAATGTTTTATAATATCGATAGATGAGTAGTTATCGAAAAGAAAAATCAACAGTTGCTTTGTGGTTTAAGAGCATTAATTAAACATTTTTAGTTATTGACATTTAAAAAGAAACAAAAAAAGTCATTGACATGTACATAAATAGCAAAAACGTTAAGTTCAGCTGCAGCGCAGCGATAATTGCCTTCTCGGCTGCATTTCTTATAGCATAACAGTTTTTAAAAAGCTCCTTACTTTGATTTTGCTCAGTCGGCTTGTATGTCAGCTGTATGCTATAGTGCTCCGATCTCAACAATATGCTCGGATTCGAAAATGAGCTGTGTCAAATTTTGCAAAGATATCTTAACCAACAAAAAAGTTTTCCAAACTAAAATTAATATATTTTAAAATAAGAATAACTGTTTGTATGTATTTATTTTTATATATTTACAACCGCACGCATTTGCTTCTACAGTCAACACATTTGCACTAAATTTTTAGTAATATTGTTGCTGTATTAGCTGCATTTTCGCGCAACCACCGTAACTGCCGCTTATCAATCAACAGTAGGCGTGTATTGCCACAAACCAACAAGCCAAGCAACATACAAATAAACAGCGCGTACGCAATAAAAGCCAATATATGCACTACAACAATAACAACAACAACAACAATGCCAGCGACATCGCCACCACCATCTTGCACGGTTTGCACTTGTCCGCATTGCCGTTTTATTGTTATTATTTGTACTTGTTGTTGTGTTTGTTTTTGTTTTTGTTTTCGCCTCTTGCATTCCCACCAATTTGCATGCAGCGTAAAAGTGCAAAAGTATGCATGTACTGTTTGCACTTTGTACTTTCACATGTTTGTTGTAAAAGCAAAAAAAAACAGACAAAAAACAATTACAAAACAATGTGTGCAGTTGTTTTTGTTGTTGGCCGGCGCGCGCAGTACACACAACAATTTGCGTCTTTTGTGAATGAGTGGCGCGCAGCAATAAGGCAATTGGTGACGCCAAAAAGCCCCAGGCAGCCCGCCCCGTCGCAAACACCACAAATACATAAGTGCACACGAGCTTCCATCTGTGTGTATGTGTGTGTTATAGACTCGTTCGTTCGCCCGCCCAATACACACACACATTGCTGGCATACACTTTCCCACCGCTGCAGACGGTTTATGACCCGCCCTCCATAAATGCATGTGCATGTAGTATGCTGCACTCTCGGCTGCAGTCGGCACTAGCCGATGCTCAAGTGCGGAATATAGCGAAAGCAATAACAACAAATAGGGTGAAAATTGTAAACAATCATATTTGCTTGGCAGTTATGTATGTGTGTATGTAGGTATGTATGTATGTGTGCGAGCTGTTTTGGAATTGCGTTGCATTTTTGTTGGCATATCTATGAAAGCTGTTTTGTAGTTTTATGTACATACATTAGGGTAATGAGAACCAAAACTTTATTACAGCTGAAAATAATTATTGTTTTTAATATTATTAAAATAAAGAAAGCATAACTGTGGCAAAAGATTATTGCTAAGAAAAAATTTTAAAAATTAGGCGCACCCTAATATGATTACATTTCTGCATACTGCGTAGAATTTACAAGAAAACTTGAATAATTTAATTTGTCGCTAGCAATATTATGAATTTTTAATAATGTTTTTATGCGTATTAGGGTGTTACTTAAAGAAAAATTAAAAGTTTGTTGCAACTAAAAATGTATACTTTTTGTATTATATCAAAACTAAAAAACTATATATGTATGTATCATATGAAAATTCCGAAAAAATGCTATCAAAAACTTATGCCCACCCTAATATGATTGCATGAATACTGCGTAGAACTTAAAAAAAATCTACAAATATTATTAGCTATTATAACTAATTTTATAGTCTGGTGTTACGAGTATTGCTATGAATTATTATTTACACTTTTATACACATTAGGGTGTTACTTTAATGAAATAATTTTTTTTTTTTTAATTTAATGCAATTAAAATGCAACATTTTAAATTTTATAAAAAAAGAAAAAAAACTTAAAAATGTGCTACTCACACCCTAATATGATAACATTTCTGTATAAGGTGTAGAATTCACAGAAATCTTGCATTAAACAATTACATATAGTATCTATTATTATATTTCGACACTATAAATATCACTAGTAATTATTATTAGTATTTTTAGTGATTGTTAGGGTGTTACTTAAATAATAACTGGAAGTTTTTGCTGCTAAAAAAATATATTTTTTAATTTTATTAAAAAGAAATTTAGCGCTAAAGCAACATAGCATTAGTGAGTTGGTAAAAATTTTAAATAACAAAATTTTTTAAAATATTTTTAAAGAATACCGTACCCTAATATGAATGTCATTATTCATCATATTTAAAAAAAAAAAATTAAAAAATTTAAATTTTTTTAGAATTGATAGCAAATTTTGATTAATATAATTAGCTAATGGATGTTTTAAAATAATAAAATTTCTATCTGCCATTTCAAATAATAAAATATGCGAACACACACGAATTTTGTCGAAGTAGCGAACAGCTGACTGTTATGATAAAAACTTGACATGAAAACGTAGAACTTAAAAAAATTAAAAAATAATAAATAGCCAGCTGTAACCTCAAAATCACACAATGGAGTGTAGTTATTCTAATAAGAGTAGAGTTATGAAGCTTGAATCGTTGGCAAATACTCTTCCTTTTATTTACTTACAGCTAGATGCCGATTCAAAATACCAAATGTGGTCAAAACCTTCGTCACTTGCTTGCCAAATTAAAATTTAACAAATTCTAATCACAAACGAACTAAACAAATAAAAATAATGGTGTTAGTGTACACAATAGCGCCAAATTATCGAAAATCGATAACAGTTGCAGTTTATTTGCATAAAGTGCATTAGGCTGTATGCAGACGAAAGTAATGTGCATAGTATAGAAAACTTAAATCAGTGAAATAATATTTTTTTATTTAATTTCTATAACATTAAATTAATATTTTTATTTAATTTCTATAACGGTAAATTTATACAAGTATTAATATAACGAAATATCATTTGTCAGCGATTTTTTAAGCCTGCTACTATTTTATTATTAGACTTGTAACTGCTTTGCTGTTGATTTCTTTGTCAAAACGCTTGTGGCTGTACTTTTCTGAAACTTTTGCGTCAACAAAAAATTGTATATTAACACATCAGCGTTATTTCGCAGCTGAGCATAAATAAGCACGTCACTCAAGTATCCACCTTTTAACGGTTTTCAATATATCATTGCACTTTATGTATGCGAAAATGCAAAACAAAAAATTAAATAAAAGCAATTCTTGGAATTCTAAGTAGAAGGCAGGCAGGAGCGCGCTTACATATGCACATGCATACATACGAATACATGCATTTGCGCATAAACCTCTGCGCCTTAAAAATCATTAAGCTGTGCCATGGCGTTGACTCATCAACGCCGCCTACTCAAAACGAGTGGCGAAAAAAAAAATTGTAAAATGCAACTGTGCGGCTTATAAATCTGATAAGCAAAAAGCAAAAATTAAAATAAAAAACAACTATGCAACAAGTATAATTTTTCTTTCTTATTAAAAAATTTGTTTAATAAAAATTGCATTTTTTTAACTATTAAAAAATGTTTAGCAAATTTTTTTTAGTAAAACACTGATATTATAAAGATAAAAAAGTGAATATTAAAAAAAAAATTAGTAAAAAAAATATTAAAAATAAATTTAGCAAAGAAATAAATAAAAAAAATAAAATATTAAAAAAAAAATTATAAAAAAAGTTTTGCAAAATTTTTTTCTTTATAAAAAACTGATATGAAGATCAAACAACAAAATTTAAAAATTTTATTTAAAATAATTTTACTACAAAATTTTTATAAAATAACATTTGTAACAAAAATTTCTTATTAAAATTTTTTGTAGAAAAGACGAGGAAAATTTTAGTAAAAAAAATCTACTATCATTTGTATAAAAAAGAGTTTAGAAAAAATTTGGTCAAATTTTTTTAAGAGCAAATTTTTTAATATTTTTTTTACATAAAATTTTATTATTATCCATTTTTTTAATAATTTTTTTATAAAATTATTTTAATAAAAATTTTTTAATAATTTTTTTATAAAATTTTTTATATAAAAATTTTTTATTAATTTTTTTAAATATTTTTTTATATAAAAATTTTTACATTTTTTCTGATCGTCATAATATCACTTTTCATCGCACAAACAAAATTCTGTTATCCACTTATGCTTTGCGGTGTCGTGTCTGTTAATTTCTTAATAAACGCTGGCTCGGGTCAAATAAATTCTCATTCTCATTAACATGAAAACGGCTGAAATGGCAAAAACTACTAAGCAAATCCAAAAAAATTGCAATTTCAGCAGTGCAAAAGCATAGCTGCGCTTTCGACGAAGGTAGCACAGAGTTACAAAGGTATGCGCAGCCACAAAGCATTGGCCGACAATACCAAGAAGTGCAAATATTTTCGCGCATTTTTATTTTGCTTTTATTTGCACACTTCCACTGCCGCATAAAGCGTTTGTATAATTGCTGTTGCTGCCGCTTTTACTGTTGTTGTTATTAAATTTATGCTGATGCTAAAAACACGCGCCAGCAGCGTATACCTATATGTGTGTGTATGTATGTATGTAGAGTGGAGGAAGAAAGCCGACACGAAAATGCAAATACTGCAACAGTAACCGAAAAATAACTCATTTTTTCGATAAACAATTCCTGGAAGAGCGGCGCGCGCATCAGCAAAAACACCAAAAACAACAGCAACAATAACAGTAGAACAACAAAAAGCGATGGCACAGCCATTGGCGACCGTCCGCATGGAGCCGGCAAGTAGCATAGTCATCTACGCAAGCGTTGGACTTGTTGTTTTCATTATTCACTTCGTATGAGTGTGCGTATGCATAAGTCGATATGTATGTATGCGTTGTTGTTGTTTGGCGCAGCTTAAAGTGCAAATAATAACAACAACAGCGTGTGCTAAGGCAAAAATGCTTACAGTTTTCGCTGCGCCTAAGTCAGTGTTGAGAGCGGCAGGTTCAACACACTCGTCGCGGCGACACGAACACCAGACGACTAATGTTGAACGCGGCGACGACGTTGCGTTTTCTTCGTGCCACAAATGCGGTCAACAACATTTTTTATTTTTTTTTTCAAAACAGATACACATTATCAATAACAAAACAAGCAATAAACTTGTCTAGAGAGCATTCTGCAAGAGTTGCAACGAAGAGTGGCACATGGAGCAAGAGATTATGTGAAGAGTGTGACAGTGCGCGGTAAATTAGGCCAGCGGATTTGCGGTTGAATGTAAAACGAGTGCGCTTTGGTGTTGCCGGACATTTTTGAACGCAGTCATTGTGGCAGTTGAATGTGTGACTGAAACTAGATTTTTCTTAAGTTGACTAATAATGAACTCTAGTTTCGGCAAGCACCGTTTTAACAAATCTTTCAGCGTAGTTTGATGCCAACAAAACAAAAAACAAACTTCAAGGTGTATGTTCGAGCTTCGGTTGACCTTCCTTTAAAGCCATTTACAAACTACAACCATAATATTATAACAAGTTTCCACACATACAAAACATGCTGAAAGTTAAAATATTTTCTGTCGAGGGGAAACCGAGTTAATAAAGGTACAAAACTTAATTTTTTCCTTATTTCACAATTTACCATTCAAGCAACTCGCATATAGTGTAAAGCAATTGATGTCTTCTCAGTTCATTAGTTGCAAAAAGTAAAAACAAAAAACTCTACGATTTGCATATTCGAGCTGCGATTTCTCTTGCTTCTAAAGCTTCTACAAACAGCAACCTCATTTCTATAACAAGATTTACCATATACATAATATGCAACAAATATGAAAATTTTCTGCCGAGGGAGAACCGAGTTAGTATAGGTCTAACATACAGATTTTTTAAAAATTTCGCAATTTACCGTGCGCGAAACTCGCTTAAGGAAGCAAACAGCGCACGATAATTGTAAAATGCTAAGTTCTCACAAAGCCGCACATAATAATTTCATATCATCAGCGTGATCTTGCTACATATGCACTTTGTATGTAAACTAACCTCAATTTTTTGATGTGCACATATGGCAACACTGGCAGACAGTTCCGCTTTCCCGAGTGCATAAGGCGTATAAAAGTCGCAACTTAGTGACCGAGCGAAAAAACAACAATAAAACTAAACGCGTTGTTGCAACAAAAACAACAAGCCTGGTAGCGTATAGGAAGTGCAACATACATGCCGCGGCCCAAGTGGGTCGTAGAGTGTGCTGCAAAGTCAAACGAAAAAAGGGCATACGTTGGGTTCCAATGGAAAACAAAACAAAAAACTACAACAACAACAGTAACATACGTATGTATATAGGTATGTATATATGAATATTATGTATGTAAGCGTGTGCGTGTAATGGCATGCGATCAGTCAAAAAACACAATAACAACTTGAAAAATGTTGATTGCTTCCCATGACTTGGCCGCGCGTTCGGTGATTGCTGCGACAAGGCGACGGGGCGGACGACCACCGCATGCTGTTGCATGCACCAGGCTGTGGTGCATTCCTGCGGCATTTTAATTTTATTTTTGCAGTTGTTTTTTTATGCCACTGCCACTACGATGATGACGTTATGGCAAAATGTAACTGGATGCGCGGAGTGTGCGCGCACACATACAAACGCACACGTACAGCAAATGCCAGCAACTTGGCTGCTCGAAAAGACACAGTCACTCAGGAATGCCACCGGTTGGTTAGCTATAACTGACTAACCGGACGCTGCATAGTTGGCCAAGTAGAAGAAGAAGAACAAGAAGAAGAAGAAGAGGCGAAACGCAAGACGGGGTAGAAGTGCGGTCAGCAGGCGCACTGACTGGTACTGGCCGCATGCCAATGCCAAAACCAAAACAACAACACTGAGAATATGATCGTATTGATACAGCGACAGCATTCCCAGACTAGACAACAACAGCAACATTATGAAAATCAAGTTGAAAGCACAACAGCAACAACAAGCAGTTAGCAAGCATAGAAGCAGCTAAAATAGCCAACAACCAACAACAAGATTTAGACCAACAACCGCAACAACTAGTTGTTGCAGCGACGATGTGAATGGACTCGGCTGACGACCCGCGTCGCGACGTCGGCAGTGGTATGCGCTGTAACAACAAAACACTGCAAAAGTCAACAAGAAAAACAAAAAGAGGAGCGGAAAAGAAAACACAAAACAAAAACAATAAAATACCAAATTGAACTTTTAAAGCTTTTCCATGGAATTTTGCGCAGACGCACAGGAAGCAAAAATAATAAATGTTGTGGCATACAAAAAGCAATAACAATAAGAACAAGAAAAACAACAACTGCAACTAATAATGTATTGCACCAATTTGACAACGGACACAGCAGCGGCAATTAATGCTGCGTTGCTGACAGAAAGTGGCACGCACACACTGGCATACTTATATACATATATACATACATAAGTGTAGGTATGCACTAAGCAATGACGGCCCGACTGTCTGCCTGCCTTTTGCCACATGCTTAATGAAAAAAGCGCCAAATAAACGCAGCAGCAGTTAAAAGCTGGCAGCAGCTACGAAAACAACAACAAAAACTACCAACCAAAATAATAATAATAAAATAAATTACTTCCAAGAAATTTGCGGTGATTTTTTAGACGGTTTAGCGCTGCAGTTAATTTATGTCTTAGCTGCATTTTTGCGAGGTTTTCAGCGCGGGTTTTTTTTGATCCACCATTTTGATTTTCGCTTAATCGAATTCAGGCTTAAAGCTTGTCGACTATTGTGGTGGCAATTAATTCGCATTTAACGGAGCTTTTTCCATGTTTGGTTGTTGTTTAAAAATGTTGAGAGAGAAGAGTTCTTTATAAATTTATAATTTCCTCCGAGTAAGTGCATAATATTTATGAATTTTCTGTTGAAAATATTTTGATAATATTGAAACAAATAGTTTTTATATTATTTTCTATCGAAAATATTTTAGTAATATTTTTAATAATAATTTTTATATTATTTTCTGTCGAAAATATTTTAATTATATTTTAAAACATTTTAATAAATAATCAGGAATTTTCTGCTTAAAAAATTGTCGATATAAAATTAAAATTTCATAATTTAAAATTAAAAATTTGATTCAATTTATATTAAACAACTTAAACAAAAATTAAAAAGTTTTAATTGAAAAGATTTTTTTTAATTAAACTTTTTTTTCGGTAAAAAAATAATTTTTAAATTATGATTTTTTAATTAATTCATTTTTAATTAAAAATTTATTTGAAAAATTTAAATTTTTATATTAAAAAATTTCAAGTTTGAAATTAAATAACTTAACTAAAAAAAAATAGTTAATTAAAAAAACAATTTTAAATTAAAAAAAAATTATAATAAAATATTTTAGTTTCAATCTGCTTTTAATTTCATTTGTTTTTATTTTAAGTTATAAAATTTAATTTTTAAATTACATAAATTTAATTTTTTTTAATATTTTTTATTTAACATTTTTTTTAAATTTTTTTGCTTTATACTGCCTGCTCGAGCGGCAGGGAAGAATGGAATTTTATTTTTGAAACACCTGAAACTAAACACTGTGCGCGTTTCAATGCGCGAATTTTCTATTTAAAAAATTTTGAATGAAAAAAAACAATATAATTGAAAATTTAAACTAAAAGAATTTAATTAAATATTAGATCGGAAGAGCACATTTTTAGTTAAAAAATTAAAAAAATAATTTTAATTGAGAAATTAAAAATAATAGTTTTTAATTAAAAAAATATAAAAAATTAAAGTTTTAATTAATTAGTTTAAATTCTATTTGAACAAATTTTAATAAAAAATTAAAACTTCAAAGTATAGGATTAAAAATTAAAAATTTAATTCGAAAAATTTAAAACTTAAATTAAAAAAATTAAATTTTTAAAATTTAAATAAAAAATTAAAAAAAATTAAAAACATATTAAAAAAATAATAATTTTATATATTTAAAATAAATTTATAATTTTTAATTAAATAAAAAA